>NW_026287410.1:17500-75000 GCF_023373465.1 Oncorhynchus keta | reverse complement strand
CCTGGTACCCTGCTCCCTACAGGGACGGGCCCTGGTCCTGGTACCCTGCTCCCTACAGGGACGGGCCCTGGTCCTGGTACCCTGCTCCCTACAGGGACGGGCCCTGGTCCTGGTACCCTGCTCCCTATAGTGACGGGCCCTGGTCCTGGTACCCTGCTCCCTACAGGGACGGGCCCTGGTCCTGGTACCCTGCTCCCTATAGTGACGGGCCCTGGTCCTGGTACCCTGCTCCCTACAGGGACGGGCCCTGGTCCTGGTACCCTGCTCCCTACAGGGACGGGCCCTGGTCCTGGTACCCTGCTCCCTATAGTGACGGGCCCTGGTCCTGGTACCCTGCTCCCTACAGGGACGGGCCCTGGTCCTGGTACCCTGCTCCCTATAGTGACGGGCCCTGGTCCTGGTACCCTGCTCCCTATAGTGACGGGCCCTGGTCCTGGTACCCTGCTCCCTACAGGGACGGGCCCTGGTCCTGGTACCCTGCTCCCTACAGGGACGGGCCCTGGTCCTGGTACCCTGCTCCCTATAGTGACGGGCCCTGGTCATGGTACCCTGCTCCCTATAGAGACGGGCCCTGGTCCTGGTACCCTGCTCCCTACAGGGACGGGCCCTGGTCCTGGTACCCTGCTCCCTACAGGGACGGGCCCTGGTCCTGGTACCCTGCTCCCTATAGTGACGGGCCCTGGTCCTGGTACCCTGCTCCCTACAGGGACGGGCCCTGGTCCTGGTACCCTGCTCCCTATAGTGACGGGCCCTGGTCATGGTACCCTGCTCCCTATAGTGACGGGCCCTGGTCCTGGTACCCTGCTCCCTACAGGGACGGGCCCTGGTCCTGGTACCCTGCTCCCTACAGGGACGGGCCCTGGTCCTGGTACCCTGCTCCCTACAGGGACGGGCCCTGGTCCTGGTACCCTGCTCCCTACAGGGACGGGCCCTGGTCCTGGTACCCTGCTCCCTACAGGGACGGGCCCTGGTCCTGGTACCCTGCTCCCTACAGGGACGGGCCCTGGTCCTGGTACCCTGCTCCCTATAGTGACGGGCCCTGGTCATGGTAAAGTAACTCGCATTTAGTGAAGGGTCATAGGCTGCATTCTAACCTTTCAGCAGACAGCATAACATATTCCTCATCTTGTCTCAACATTTAAACTTGCATACAGTCTGTGAAGCAGATACTGTGAACGCTTCATGCATACAGTCTGCGAAGCAGTTACTGTGAACGTTTTCATGCATACAGTCTATGAAGCGGTTACTGTGAACGTTTTCATGCATACAGTCTGCTAAGCGGTTACTGTGAACGTTTTCATGCATACAGTCTGTGAAGCAGTTACTGTGAACGTTTTCATGCACACAGTCTGTGAAGCAGTTACTGTGAACGTTTTCATGCACACAGTCTGTGAAGCAGTTACTGTGAACGTTTTCATGCACACAGTCTGTGAAGCAGTTACTGTGAACGTTTTCATGCACACAGTCTGTGAAGCAGTCCTGGTACCCTGCTCCCTACAGGGACGGGGCCCTGGTCCTGGTACCCCATGCACACAGTCTGTGAGCGGTTACTGTGAACGTTTTCAGGGCCCTGGACACAGATTAAGTGCTGGACCCTGCTCAATACACTTCATAAAGGGACGGGCCCTGGTCTGTGTTCCCTGTCTCCAGTCTCTTACAAAAACGTGGGCAATCAATCAATGATGTTTTTCTAAAGCAGCCCCTGCTCAAAGAGCAGAGAACTAGTCACCGATGGCCCTGGTTGAAGATAGTGTTTTCCCTGTATCTCAACTCTTACTGCTTCTTCACCGGGCCTCAGTCTCAACTCCTGGTACCCTGCCACAACAGCAGCACATAGGATGGCTCTCTGACTGTCATGAGTAAATTATATAAACAGAGAGCATTTAGTGAAGGGTCTACAGGCTGCATACACACCTTTCAGAGAGAGAGAGAGAGAGAGAGAGAGAGATTCACTGTCTTGTCTCAACATTTAAACTTGCATACAGTCTGGCTGAAGCAGATACTGTGAGGGTTTTCATGCACACAGTCTGTGAGAGGGAGATACTGGGAACGTTTTCATGCACAGTCTGTGAAGCAGATAGTGTGAGAGTGAGATGCACACAGTCTGTGAGAGCGGTTACTGTGAACGTTTTCATGCAGACCCTCTGTGACACAAACATACTGTGACACGCACACACACAGAGAGTGGCGGTTACTGTGAGAGTTTTCATGCATACAGTCTGTGAAGCAGATACTGTGAACGTTTTCATGCACACAGTCTGTGAGCAGTTACTGTGAGCGTTTTCGAGGCGAGACAGTCTGTGACGGTTACTGTGAACGTTTTCATGCATACAGTCTGTGAGTCTGTGAAGTTTTCCTGCCCTCAGTCTGTGACTGTTACTGAACGTTTTCATGTTCCAACTGTGTTCATCTCTCTTTCACACTCGTTCTGTCATGCACACAGTCTGTGAGCAGAGGTTTTCATGCACCACAGTGGGACTGAATGACGTTTTCAGGCATACAGTCTGTATCTCATCCCACTGAATGACTTATTCATTCCACTGAATGAACAGTCCCACTGAATGACATATACAGTCTGTGAAGCAGATACTGTGAACGTTTTCATGCACACTGTCTGTGAATATCGGTTACTGGGACGTTTTCAGGGCCCACATTCCCGGACACAGATTAAGTGCTGGACTAGAGTTTATGCTCAATACACTTCATTGAATGGACATATATCCCCAGCCCACTGTGTTCATCATTGTCTCCAGTCTCTTACTCAAAAATATGATGTTTTCTAAAGCAGCCAAGAGCTCAAAGAGCAGAGAACTAGTCACCCTGATGTACGTACCTGGTTGAAGATAGTGTTTTCCCTGTATCTCAACTCTACTGCTTCTTCACCGGGCCTCAGTCTCAACTCCTACTGAGTCTGCCACAACAGCAGCACATAGGATAGCTCTCTGACTGCTGTGGGCTTCATTATATAAACAGAGAGCACACACCCTCTACACACACAAACATACACACACACACTGAGAGAGAGAGAGAGAGAGAGAGAGAGAGAGACAGAGAGAGAGACAGAGAGAGAGAGAGAGAGAGAGAGAGAGAGAGAGAGAGAGAGAGAGAGACCCACTGGGGTGACCGTGTGGGGAGTGTGGTTTGGATTATTCCTGCCCATCCACTGTGTTCTGAATGTGGGATATTCTGTTCCAACTGTGTTCATCTCTCTCTCTTTCACACTGAATGACATTCTGTCCTGAGTGTGTGACATTAGCCCAAACATGTTTCTGAGCAGAGGCACCACGAAATGAACCCACTGAATGACATATATCCCACATTCCTGCCAACCACTCTTTAACGTTACTGCTCCTCTCTGTTCATCATATAGTCACTTTAACCAGATCTACATACAGTGCCTTGCGAAAGTATTCGGCCCCCTTGAACTTTGCGACCTTTTGCCACATTTCAGGCTTCAAACATAAAGATATAAAACTGTATTTTTTGTGAAGAATCAACAACAAGTGGGACACAATCATGAAGTGGAACTACATTTATTGGATATTTCAAACTTTTTAACAAATCAAAAACTGAAAAATTGGGCGTGCAAAATTATTCAGCCCCTTTACTTTCAGTGCAGCAAACTCTCTCCAGAAGTTCAGTGAGGATCTCTGAATGATCCAATGTTGACCTAAATGACTAATGATGATAAATACAATCCACCTGTGTGTAATCAAGTCTCCGTATAAATGCACCTGCACTGTGATAGTCTCAGAGGTCCGTTAAAAGCGCAGAGAGCATCATGAAGAACAAGGAACACACCAGGCAGGTCCGAGATACTGTTGTGAAGAAGTTTAAAGCCGGTTTGGATACAAAAAGATTTCCCAAGCTTTAAACATCCCAAGGAGCACTGTGCAAGCGATAATATTGAAATGGAAGAAGTATCAGACCACTGCAAATCTACCAAGACCTGGCCGTCCCTCTAAACTTTCAGCTCATACAAGGAGAAGACTGATCAGAGATGCAGCCAAGAGGTCCATGATCACTCTGGATGAACTGCAGAGATCTACAGCTGAGGTGGGAGACTGTCCATAGGACAACAATCAGTCGTATATTGCACAAATCTGGCCTTTATGGAAGAGTGGCAAGAAGAAAGCCATTTCTTAAATATATCCATAAAAAGTGTTGTTTAAAGTTTGCCACAAGCCACCTGGGAGACACACCAAATGTGGAAGAAGGTGCTCTGGTCAGATGAAACCAAAATTGAACTTTTTGGCAACAATGCAAAATGTTATGTTTGGCGTAAAAGCAACACAGCTCATCACCCTGAACACACCATCCCCACTGTCAAACATGGTGGTGGCAGCATCATGGTTTGGGCCTGCTTTTCTTCAGCAGGGACAGGGAAGATGGTTAAAATTGATGGGAAGATGGATGGAGCCAAATACAGGACCATTCTGGAAGAAAACCTGATGGAGTCTGCAAAAGACCTGGAGACTGGGACGGAGATTTGTCTTCCAACAAGACAATGATCCAAAACATAAAGCAAAATCTACAATGGAATGGTTCAAAAATAAACATATCCAGGTGTTAGAATGACCAAGTCAAAATCCAGACCTGAATCCAATCGAGAATCTGTGGAAAGAACTGAAAACTGCTGTTCACAAATGTTCTCCATCCAACCTCACTGAGCTCGAGCTGTTTTGCAAGGAGGAATGGGGAAAAATGTCAGTCTCTCGATGTGCAAAACTGATAGAGACATACCCCAAGCGACTTACAGCTGTAATCGCAGCAAAAGGTGGCGCTACAAAGTATTAACTTAAGGGGGCTGAATAATTTTGCACGCTCCAATTTTTCAGTTTTTGATTTGTTAAAAAGTTTGAAATATCCAATAAATGTCGTTCCACTTCATGATTGTGTCCCACTTGTTGTCGATTCTTCACAAAAATACAGTTTTATATCTTTATGTTTGAAGCCTGAAATGTGGCAAAAGGTCGCAAAGTTCAAGGGGCCGGCTACTTTCGCAAGGCACTGTACTACCTCAATCAGCCTGACTAACCGGTGTCTGTATGTAGCCTCGCTACTGTATATAGCCTGTCTTTTTACTGTTGTTTTATTTCTTTACTTATCTATTGTTCACCTAATACCTTTTTTGCACTGTTGGTTAGAGGCTGTAAGTAAGCATTTCACTGTTGTATTCAGCATTTCACTGTGAGGTCTACATCTGTTGTATTCAACATTTCACTGTGAGGTCTACATCTGTTGTATTCGGCATTTCACTGTAAGGTCTACTACATCTGTTGTATTCGGCGCACGTGACAAATGATCTTCGATTTGATTTGATTTAAACACTCATTTCATTGGATATCTGTGCCTCGACCGCTCTCACTGATCTACACTGACATCACTGTTTCTCGGATGAACTTTGTCCCATTTGGGATGTTGGTTGTATAGATGTAGAACTGTTGTTACTGTGAGTGACCTGTCAATAGTATAGATGTAAACCTGTTGTTACTGTGAGTGACCTGTCAATAATATAGATGTAGAACTGTTGTTACTGTGAGTGACCTGTCAATAGTATAGATGTAAGCCTGTTGTTACTGTGAGTGACCTGTCAATAGTATAGATGTAAACCTGTTGTTACTGTGAGTGACCTGTCAATAATATAGATGTAGAACTGTTGTTACTGTGAGTGACCTGTCAATAGTATAGATGTAAGCCTGTTGTTACTGTGAGTGACCTGTCAATAATATAGATGTAGAACTGTTGTTACTGTGAGTGACCTGTCAATAGTATAGATGTAAGCCTGTTGTTACTGTGAGTGACCTGTCAATAGTATAGATGTAAGCCTGTTGTTACTGTGAGTGACCTGTCAGTAGTATAGATGTAGAACTGTTGTTACTGTGAGTGACCTGTCAATAGTATAGATGTAGACCTGTTGTTACTGTGAGTGACCTGTCAGTAGTATAGATGTAGAACTGTTGTTACTGTGAGTGACCTGTCAATAGTATAGATGTAAGCCTGTTGTTACTGTGAGTGACCTGTCAATAGTATAGATGTAGAACTGTTGTTACTGTGAGTGACCTGTCAATAGTATAGATGTAGAACTGTTGTTACTGTGAGTGACCTGTCAGTAGTATAGATGTAGAACTGTTGTTACTGTGAGTGACCTGTCAGTAGTATAGATGTAGAACTGTTGTTACTGTGAGTGACCTGTCAATAGTATAGATGTAGAACTGTTGTTACTGTGAGTGACCTGTCAGTAGTATAGATGTAGAACTGTTGTTACTGTGAGTGACCTGTCAGTAGTATAGATGTAGAACTGTTGTTACTGTGAGTGACCTGTCAGTAGTATAGATGTAGAACTGTTGTTACTGTGAGTGACCTGTCAATAATATAGATGTAGGCCTGTTGTTACTGTGAGTGACCTGTCAATAGTATAGATGTAGAACTGTTGTTACTATGAGTGCAAACCACATAGACTGGGCCCAATCAGAGGATAATATATTTTATTGTGTAATTGTTCAATCAAATACACCGTATGGTAGTCTGAGGATACATGTTTTAATGATATTGTGGAAGGTGGGTTACATTCAGACTCAGTTCCAGTTAGTCCTATGGGTCTATGATTTGTACCTGTATAATCATCAGGAAATTAAAAGCTTTCCCTGAGGTGTATCCTTGGGTGGCATTCTTCAGAAGCCAGCTGTTCATACACATGCCTTACCTGAAGCAGGTACATACCATAGAGAATGATAGAGACAACAGACACACTCCAGGGGGCAGTAAATCCCCAACCATGTCTTTATACCTGTTCAGACAACACCCTCCAGGGGGCAGTAAATCACCAACTGTGTCTTTATACCTGTTCAGACAACACCCTCCAGGGGGCAGTAAATCACCAACCTTGTCTTTATACCTGTTCAGACAACACCCTCCAGGGGGCAGTAAATCACCAACCTTGTCTTTATACCTGTTCAGACAACACCCTCCAGGGGGCAGTAAATCACCAACCGTGTCTTTATACCTGTTCAGACAACACCCTCCAGGGGGCAGTAAATCACCAACCTTGTCTTTATACCTGTTCAGACAACACCCTCCAGGTGGAAGTATGCACACTTTTAGTTTGTATACTAACTTCAGTGATTATGACAGTCCACCACAACCTAATAATAATAATAATAATGTATTAAAACTTCTATAGAGCTTTTAATTATATATATATATCTCAACATACCTTGTCATGATACGGAAGGGGTGGGCAGCATTAAATCTCATCAACTGGTGTTTTCCATTTATTAGAAAATTGGAAAATGTTCTTTGCAGGAAAAGTGTCCTACACAAAGAAATAGATAGAGGACTCATCTTTATGTGTGGTTTATTT
The DNA here is from genome assembly GCF_023373465.1 of Oncorhynchus keta. Taxonomy (NCBI): domain Eukaryota; kingdom Metazoa; phylum Chordata; class Actinopteri; order Salmoniformes; family Salmonidae; genus Oncorhynchus; species Oncorhynchus keta. The sequence goes on along the minus strand of NW_026287410.1, from coordinate 67,637 downwards.
GATGGAATATAAGTTTCGTAAGGCTTAGGTTGGTACGAGTGTACTGACATAAGAGGGACATGTGACATCCAGATAACTTTGAGAAAAAAACACATTATATCGAAGTTGTGCCTGTTATTCACACGCGAATCTGCCCTCTCATTGTCTAGAATGGTTCTACCTGATCTTGCCTCCTCCCACTGCCTTTAACACATTTATTTTCATTGTTAGATCGGCCACTTTCGGTCAATATAATGGATAGTCTGTGCTACAACCCATAGGAATCCCCACCCACTTGACTACTTTAAAATGGCAGAAGAATGGCGGAAGCCTTCAATGGTGCTGCTCATACTAAAACAGCCTTTTGGCCACTAAAGGTCTCTGTCAATCTCTATGGTAATACCTCATAACAGACGCTCCTCATTGGTTGTTTTAAAGTTATTCAACGTCGGGGGTTTCCGTTTCCTGTACGGTTGCTAAGTAACACTTCCTGTGCGTTGAATGTGTAGAAAAGTAAATGACGCCTAAACATGGTGCACTAATTGGGATTATTGGTAAATCGGAAATCGTTTTTCGCGTGAAAATAGTCTTACCTTTGAGAACTGTAGATTTAGCGGCAACATCATGACACTGACAACGATTAAAGACGGCGAATACACCGCCACTGTCTACAAAATGGTGAGAAGTTGGTCGCTTGCATAGCTAACGTTACATACCATGGATACCAACGCTAGCCATGATAGCAAGCTAGCTGATAATGAAACTGGTTATTTTAACTTGTGGTATTTTATCAAGTTATCATGTTGATTATATAGCGAATTCAAGTTAGCTTGCGTCACAATACGAATTTCACAAATTGGGGCTATAGCAAGCTAGCTAACTTTGATTAAGTTAGCCTGACATATCCTTCAATTTCAAGGCTCATGCTATAGCCTAACGCTAGCTAACGAACTAAGTGTGACAACATAGCTAGCTAGATAGCTCATGTATTATTTTATAACTAGCTGCTAACTCTGTTCTCCTATAGATCAAAGATGGGCGGTATGGAGAGGCTATCCACATCCTCAGCAATGAACTGCAGAAACAGATGAAGGTAGTGTGTGTGTGTGTGTGTGTGTGTGTGTGTGTGTGTGTGTGTGTGTGTGTGTGTGTGTGTGTGTGTGTGTGTGTGTGTGTGTGTGTGTGCTCCCAGATCTGTTGTCTCCTTCTTTAGCCTGGTCCCAGGTCTATTGTCTCCTTCTATAACCTGGTCCCAGGTCTGTTGTCTCCTTCTATAGCCTGGTCCCAGGTCTGTTGTCTCCTTCTATAGCCTGGTCCCAGGTCTGTTGTCTCCTTCTATAGCCTGGTCCCAGATCTGTTGTCTCCTTCTATAGCCTGGTGCCAGGGCTGTTGTCTCCTTCTATAGCCTGGTGCCAGGGCTGTTGTCTCCTTCTATAGCCTGGTCCCAGGTCTGTTGTCTCCTTCTATAGCCTGTTCCCAGGTCTATCGTCTCCTATAGCCTGCTCCCAGATCAGTTTGTGCTATTGCCAACTCCATTGCTGTCACCGGCAAGCCAATGTTTAGCTTGCTAATGAGTGACTTGTCATGATAGCTTGTGATGATAGCATAAACAGACTGTCCCTCAGACTCTTTCATTGGACAATACATCTAGGGCTCGATTCAATCCGTATCTGCAAATTTCATCGCTATAGCGTTCTTTAAATTTTAAAGGTAATTTTCGATTACCTATAGACAATATATGCAGCGTTTACCGTGACTGCAATCTCATGGAATGCGGGAACATTACCTTTAAATGTCAATCGCCATATAGTGCTGAACTTGGGCGATATGGATTGAATGGAGTCCGTAATCTTCTTATTCTCCTCCTCCTCTACCTTCTCCTCCTCCTCCCAGTCACGGGCAGCCCTGTCTCTGCTAGGCTACTGCTACTACCACATGCAGGACTTCACCAACGCAGCAGAGTGCTATGAGCAGCTGACCCAGCTACACCCCGAGGTGGAGGAGTACAGGCTGTATTACGCCCAGTCTCTGTACGGGGCCTGTGCCTACCCCGAGGCCATGAAGGCTACCTTTCTATTGGACAACCCTACCAGCCACACCAAGGTACACTTCCTACATTAAGTTATAATACCAAGGTAGAGGTAGAATCAGTGCTTCATTTGAGCCGGATCCTGCCACAACAGGAACCAGAACCTCTCAGTTTTGGACTGTTTTGTTCTGGAACCTATTTACCAGGATCCGGAACCTCTCCTGCCCCACCAGGTAGAGTTATAATGTTTACTACCAGGTATAGTTATAATGTTTACTACCAGATATAGTTATAATGTTTACTACCAGGTAGAGTTGTAATGTTTACTACCAGGTAGAGTTATAATGTTTACTACCAAGTAGAGTTATAATGTTTACTACCAGGTATAGTTATTATGTTTACTACCAGCCCCACCAGGTAGAGTTATACTGTTTACTACCAGGTAGAGTCATAATGTTTACTACCAGGTAGAGTTATAATGTTTACTACCAGACCCACCAGGTAGAGTTATAATGTTTACTACCAGGCAGAGTTATAATGTTTTCTACCAGACCCACCAGGTAGAGTTAAAATGTTTACTACCAGGTAGAGTTATAATGTTTACTACCAGGTAGAGTTATAATGTTTACTACCAGGTAGAGTTATAATGTTTACTACCAGGTAGAGTTGTAATGTTTACTATCAAACCCACCAGGTAGAGTTATAATGTTTTCTACCAGACCCACCAGGTAGAGTTATAATGTTTACTACCAGGTAGAGTTATAATGTTTACTACTCGACCCACCAGGTAGAGTTATAATGTTTACTACCAGGTAGAGTTATAATGTTTACTACCAGGTAGAGTTATAATGTTATCTACCAGGTAGAGTTATAATGTTTACTACCAGGTAGAGTTATAATGTTTACTATCAGACCCACCAGGTAGAGTTATAATGTTTACTACCAGGTAGAGTTATAATGTTTACTACCAGGTAGAGTTATAATGTTTACTACCAGCCCCACCAGGTAGAGTTATAATGTTTACTACCAGGTAGAGTTATAATGTTTACTACCAGCCCCACCAGGTAGAGTTATAATGTTTACTACCAGGTAGAGTTATAATGTTTACTACCAGGTAGAGTCATAATGTTTACTACCAGGTAGAGTTATAATGTTTACTACCAGGTAGAGTCATAATGTTTACTACCAGGTAGAGTTATAATGTTTACTACCAGGTAGAGTTATAATGTTTACTACCAGGTAGAGTTATAATGTTTACTACCAGGTAGAGTTATAATGTTTACTACCAGGTAGAGTTATAATGTTTACTACCAGGTAGAGTTATAATGTTTACTACCAGATAGAGTTATAATGTTTACTACCAGGTAGAGTTATAATGTTTACTACCAGGTAGAGTTATAATGTTTACTACCAAGTAGAGTTATAATGTTTACTACCAGGTAGAGTTATAATGTTTACTACCAGGTAGAGTTATAATGTTTACTACCAGGTAGAGTTATAATGTTTACTACCAGGTAGAGTTATAATGTTTACTACCAGATAGAGTTATAATGTTTACTACCAGGTAGAGTTATAATGTTTACTACCAGGTAGAGTTATAATGTTTACTACCAAGTAGAGTTATAATGTTTACTACCAGGTAGAGTTATAATGTTTACTACCAGGTAGAGTTATTATGTTTACTACCAGGTAGAGTTATAATGTTTACTACCAGGCAGAGTTATAATGTTTACTACCAGGTAGAGTTATAATGTTTACTACCAGGTAGAGTCATAATGTTTACTACCAGGTAGAGTCATAATGTTTACTACCAGGTAGAGTTATTATGTTTACTACCAGCCCCACCAGGTAGAGTTATAATGTTTACTACCAGGTAGAGTCATAATGTTTACTACCAGGTAGAGTTATAATGTTTACTACCAGACCCACCAGGTAGAGTTATAATGTTTACTACCAGGCAGAGTTATAATGTTTTCTACCAGACCCACCAGGTAGAGTTAAAATGTTTACTACCAGGTAGAGTTATAATGTTTACTACCAGGTAGAGTTATAATGTTTACAACCAGGTAGAGTTATAATGTTTACTACCAGGTAGAGTTGTAATGTTTACTATCAGACCCACCAGGTAGAGTTATAATGTTTACTACCAGGTAGAGTTATAATGTTTACTACCAGGTAGAGTTATAATGTTTACTACTCGACCCACCAGGTAGAGTTAAAATGTTTACTACCAGGTAGAGTTATAATGTTTACTACCAGGTAGAGTTATAATGTTTACTACCAGGTAGAGTTATAATGTTTACTACCAGGTAGAGTCATAATGTTTACTACCAGGTAGAGTTATAATGTTTACTACCAGGTAGAGTCATAATGTTTACTACCAGGTAGAGTTATAATGTTTACTACCAGGTACAGTTGTAATGTTTACTACCAGGTAGAGTTATAATGTTTACTACCAGGTAGAGTTATAATGTTTACTACCAGGTAGAGTTATAATGTTTACTACCAGGTATAGTTATAATGTTTACTACCAGATATAGTTATAATGTTTACTACCAGGTAGAGTTATAATGTTTACTACCAGGTAGAGTTATAATGTTTACTACCAAGTAGAGTTATAATGTTTACTACCAGGTAGAGTCATAATGTTTACTACCAGGTAGAGTTGTAATGTTTACTATCAAACCCACCAGGTAGAGTTATAATGTTTACTATCAGACCCACCAGGTAGAGTTATAATGTTTTCTACCAGACCCACCAGGTAGAGTTATAATGTTTACTACCAGGTAGAGTTATAATGTTTACTACCAGGTAGAGTTATAATGTTATCTACCAGGTAGAGTTATAATGTTTACTACCAGGTAGAGTTATAATGTTTACTATCAGACCCACCAGGTAGAGTTATAATGTTTACTACCAGGTAGAGTTATAATGTTTACTACCAGGTAGAGTTATAATGTTTACTACCAGCCCCACCAGGTAGAGTTATAATGTTTACTACCAGGTAGAGTTATAATGTTTACTACCAGCCCCACCAGGTAGAGTTATAATGTTTACTACCAGGTAGAGTCATAATGTTTACTACCAGGTAGAGTTATAATGTTTACTACCAGGTAGAGTCATAATATTTACTACCAGGTAGAGTTATAATGTTTACTACCAGGTACAGTTGTAATGTTTACTACCAGGTAGAGTTATAATGTTTACTACCAGGTAGAGTTATAATGTTTACTACCAGGTAGAGTTATAATGTTTACTACCAGGTATAGTTATAATGTTTACTACCAGATATAGTTATAATGTTTACTACCAGGTAGAGTTATAATGTTTACTACCAGGTAGAGTTATAATGTTTACTACCAAGTAGAGTTATAATGTTTACTACCAGGTAGAGTCATAATGTTTACTACCAGGTAGAGTTATAATGTTTACTACCAGGTACAGTTGTAATGTTTACTACCAGGTATAGTTATAATGTTTACTACCAGATATAGTTATAATGTTTACTACCAGGTAGAGTTATAATGTTTACTACCAGGTAGAGTTATAATGTTTACTACCAAGTAGAGTTATAATGTTTACTACCAGGTAGAGTTATTATGTTTACTACCAGGTAGAGTTATAATGTTTACTACCAGGTAGAGTTATAATGTTTACTACCAGGTAGAGTTATTATGTTTACTACCAGGTAGAGTTATAATGTTTACTACCAGGTAGAGTTATAATGTTTACTACCAGGTAGAGTTATAATGTTTACTACCAGGTAGAGTCATAATGTTTACTACCAGGTAGAGTCATAATGTTTACTACCAGGTAGAGTTATAATGTTTACTACCAGGAAGAGTCATAATGTTTACTACCAGGTAGAGTCATAATGTTTACTACCAGGTAGAGTCATAATGTTTACTACCAGGTAGAGTTATTATGTTTACTACCAGCCCCACCAGGTAGAGTTATAATGTTTACTACCAGGTAGAGTCATAATGTTTACTACCAGGTAGAGTTATAATGTTTACTACCAGACCCACCAGGTAGAGTTATAATGTTTACTACCAGGTAGAGTTATAATGTTTACTACCAGCCCCACCAGGTAGAGTTATAATGTTTACTACCAGGTAGAGTCATAATGTTTACTACCAGGTAGAGTTATAATGTTTACTACCAGGTAGAGTCATAATATTTACTACCAGGTAGAGTTATAATGTTTACTACCAGGTACAGTTGTAATGTTTACTACCAGGTAGAGTTATAATGTTTACTACCAGGTAGAGTTATAATGTTTACTACCAGGTAGAGTTATAATGTTTACTACCAGGTATAGTTATAATGTTTACTACCAGATATAGTTATAATGTTTACTACCAGGTAGAGTTATAATGTTTACTACCAGGTAGAGTTATAATGTTTACTACCAAGTAGAGTTATAATGTTTACTACCAGGTAGAGTCATAATGTTTACTACCAGGTAGAGTTATAATGTTTACTACCAGGTACAGTTGTAATGTTTACTACCAGGTATAGTTATAATGTTTACTACCAGATATAGTTATAATGTTTACTACCAGGTAGAGTTATAATGTTTACTACCAGGTAGAGTTATAATGTTTACTACCAAGTAGAGTTATAATGTTTACTACCAGGTAGAGTTATTATGTTTACTACCAGGTAGAGTTATAATGTTTACTACCAGGTAGAGTTATAATGTTTACTACCAGGAAGAGTCATAATGTTTACTACCAGGTAGAGTCATAATGTTTACTACCAGGTAGAGTTATAATGTTTACTACCAGGTAGAGTTATAATGTTTACTACCAGGTAGAGTCATAATGTTTACTACCAGGTAGAGTCATAATGTTTACTACCAGGTAGAGTTATAATGTTTACTACCAGGAAGAGTCATAATGTTTACTACCAGGTAGAGTCATAATGTTTACTACCAGGTAGAGTCATAATGTTTACTACCAGGTAGAGTTATTATGTTTACTACCAGCCCCACCAGGTAGAGTTATAATGTTTACTACCAGGTAGAGTCATAATGTTTACTACCAGGTAGAGTTATAATGTTTACTACCAGACCCACCAGGTAGAGTTATAATGTTTACTACCAGGCAGAGTTATAATGTTTTCTACCAGACCCACCAGGTAGAGTTAAAATGTTTACTACCAGGTAGAGTTATGTTTACTACCAGGTAGAGTTATAATGTTTACTACCAGGTAGAGTTATAATGTTTACTACCAGGTAGAGTTGTAATGTTTACTATCAGACCCACCAGGTAGAGTTATAATGTTTACTACCAGGTAGAGTTATAATGTTTACTACCAGGTAGAGTTATAATGTTTACTACTCGACCCACCAGGTAGAGTTAAAATGTTTACTACCAGGTAGAGTTATAATGTTTACTACCAGGTAGAGTTATAATGTTTACTACCAGGTAGAGTTATAATGTTTACTACCAGGTAGAGTTATAATGTTTACTATCAGACCCACCAGGTAGAGTTATAATGTTTACTACCAGGTAGAGTTATAATGTTTACTACGAGGTAGAGTTATAATGTTTACTATTAGACCCACCAGGTAGAGTTATAATGTTTACTACCAGGTAGAGTTATAATGTTTACTACCAGGTAGAGTCATAATGTTTACTACCAGGTAGAGTTATAATGTTTACTACCAGGTAGAGTCATAATGTTTACTACCAGGTAGAGTTATAATGTTTACTACCAGGTACAGTTGTAATGTTTACTACCAGGTAGAGTTATAATGTTTACTACCAGGTAGAGTTATAATGTTTACTACCAGGTAGAGTCATAATGTTTACTACCAGGTAGAGTTATAATGTTTACTACCAGGTAGAGTTATAATGTTTACTAACAGCCCCACCAGGTAGAGTTATAATGTTTACTACCAGCCCCACCAGGTAGAGTTGTAATGTTTACTACCAGACCCACCAGGTAGAGTCATGTTTACTACCAGGTAGAGTTATAATGTTTACTACCAGACCCACCAGGTAGAGTTATAATGTTTACTACCAGGTAGAGTTATAATGTTTACTACTCGACCCACCAGGTAGAGTTATAATGTTTACTACCAGGTAGAGTTATAATGTTTACTACCAGGTAGAGTTCTAATGTTTACTACCAGGTAGATTTATAATGTTTACTACCAGGTAGAGTTCTAATGTTTACTACCAGCTAGATTTATAATGTTTACTACCAGGTAGAGTTATCTTACCACACTGAGATATAATTCTATTCTTCAACCATATTCTCTTAGTTATTTCTCTCTTCTGACCCATGTTCTGTCCTTCTCTCCCACAGATGATCAAACTGCAGGCATCCATCAAATACGGAGAAGAGGAGTACTCTGGAGCGAAGGTTAGTAGAGACTAGTATTGGACATATACTGGACTTGGCCATAACTAGAACCAGAACTAGAACCATGACTAGAACCATGACTACAACCAGAACTAGAACCATGACTAGAACCTGAACTACAACCATAACTAGAACCAAAACTAGAACCATGACTAGAACCATGACTAGAACCTGAACCAGAACTAGAACATCGATTGAACCATGACCAGAACTAGAACCATGACTGGAACCATGACTTGAACTAGAACCATGACTAGAACTAGAACCTTGACTAGAACCATGACTAGAACATCAATAGAACCATGATTAGAACCTGAACCAGAACCATGACTAGAACCTGAACTAGCCCTATGACTAGAACCTGAACTAGAACATCACTAGAACCATGACTAGAACCAGAACTAGAACCATGACTAGAACGTCAATAGAACCATGACTAGAACTATGACTAGAGCCATGACTAGAACATCAATAGAGGCATGACTCGTGCCAAAACTAGAACCAGAACTAAATCAGAACCAGAACTAGAACCAGTACTAGTACCATTATTAAATCAGAACCATAACTAGAACCAGAACTAAACCATGACTAGTACTATCATTAAATCAGAACTAGAACCAGAACTTAACCAGAACTAGAACAGAACTAAACCAGAACCGGAACTTGACCCAGAACTAGAACCAGAACTTAACCAGAATTAGAACATAACTTAACCAGAACTAGACCCAGAACTAGAACAGAACTAAACCAGAACCGGAACTAGACCCAGAACTAGAACCAGAACTTAACCAGAACTAGAACATAACTTAACCAGAACTAGACCCAGAACTAGAACCATACCTTAACCAGAACTAGAACCAGAACTTAACTAGAACTAGAACCAGAACTAAAGACCAGAAACATGTACCTGGTAGTTACTGTATGTCATGAGGTCAGGAGAACCTAATATAACCTGGTAGTTACTGTATGTTATGAGGTCAGGAGAACCTAATATAACCTGGTAGTTACTGTATGTCAAGAGAACCTAATATAACCTGGTAGTTACTGTATGTCACGAGGTCAGGAGAACCTAATATAACCTGGTAGTTACTGTATGTCACGAGGTCAGGAGAACCTAATATAACCTGGTAGTTACTGTATGTCATGAGATCAGGAGAACCTAATATAACCTGGTAGTTACTGTATGTTATGAGGTCAGGAGAACCTAATATAACCTGGTAGTTACTGTATGTCATGAGGTCAGAAGAACCTAATATAACCTGGTAGTTACTGTATGTCATGAGGTCAGGAGAACCTAATATAACCTGGTAGTTACTGTATGTCATGAGGTCAGGAGAACCTAATATAACCTGGTAGTTACTGTATGTCATGAGGTCAGGAGAACCTAATATAACCTGGTAGTTACTGTATGTCATGAGGTCAGGAGAACCTAATATAACCTGGTAGTTACTGTATGTCATGAGGTCAGGAGAACCTAATATAACCTGGTAGTTACTGTATGTCATGAGGTCAGGAGAACCTAATATAACCTGGTAGTTACTGTATGTCATGAGGTCAGGAGAACCTAATATAACCTGGTAGTTGTACTCAGGAGAACCTAATATAACCTGGTAGTTACTGTATGTCAGGAGAGAACCTAATATAACCTGGTAGTTACTGTATGTCATGAGATCAGGAGAACCTAATATAACCTGGTAGTTACTGTATGTCAGGAGAACCTAATATAACCTGGTAGTTACTGTCATGTCAGGAGAACCTAATATAACCTGGTAGTTACTGTATGTCAGGAGAACCTAATATAACCTGGTAGTTACTGTATGTCAGGAGAACCTAATATAACCTGGTAGTTACTGTATGTCAGGAGAACCTAATATAACCTGGTAGTTACTGTATGTCATGAGATCAGGAGAACCTAATATAACCTGGTAGTTACTGTATGTCAGGAGAACCTAATATAACCTGGTAGTTAGTCACGAGGTCAGGAGAACCTAATATAACCTGGTAGTTACTGTATGTCATGAGAGAGAACCTAATATAACCTGGTAGTTACTGTATGTCATGAGGTCAGGAGTTACTGTAACCCTAATATAACCTGGTAGTTACTGTATGTCATGAGATCAGGAGAACCTAATATAACCTGGTAGTTACTGTATGTCATGAGGTCAGGAGAACCTAATATAACCTGGTAGTTAGGAGAACCTAATATAACCTGGTAGTTACTGTATGTCATGAGGTCAGGAGAACCTAATATAACCTGGTAGTTACTGTATGTCAGGAGAACCTAATATAACCTGGTAGTTACTGTATGTCATGAGGTCAGGAGAACCTAATATAACCTGGTAGTTACTGTATGTCATGAGGTCAGAACCTAATATAACCTGGTACCTGGTAGTTATAACCTGGTAGTTACTGTATGTCATGAGGTCAGGAGAACCTAATATAACCTGGTAGTTACTGTATGTCAGGAGAACCTAATATAACCTGGTAGTTACTGTATGTCAGAGAGGACCTAATATAACCTGGTAGTTACCTGTCAGGATAATATAACCTGGTAGTTACTGTATGTCAGTTACTGAGTCAGGAGAACCTAATATAACCTGGTAGTTACTGTATGTCATGAGGTCAGGAGAACCTAATATAACCTGGTAGTTACTGTATGTCATGAGGTCAGAAGAACCTAATATAACCTGGTAGTTACTGTATGTCATGAGGTCAGGAGAACCTAATATAACCTGGTAGTTACTGTATGTCATGAGGTCAGGAGAACCTAATATAACCTGGTAGTTACTGTATGTCATGAGGTCAGAAGAACCTAATATAACCTGGTAGTTACTGTATGTCATGAGGTCAGGAGAACCTAATATAACCTGGTAGTTACTGTATGTCATGAGGTCAGGAGAACCTAATATAACCTGGTAGTTACTGTATGTCATGAGGTCAGGAGAACCTAATATAACCTGGTAGTTACTGTATGTTAGGAGAACCTAATATAACCTGGTAGTTACTGTCATGAGGTCAGAAGAACCTAATATAACCTGGTAGTTACTGTATGTTATGAGGTCATGAGTTACTGTATGTCAGGAGAGAACCTAATATAACCTGGTAGTTACTGTATGTCATGAGGTCAGGAGAACCTAATATAACCTGGTAGTTACTGTATGTCATGAGGTCAGGAGAACCTAATATAACCTGGTAGTTACTGTATGTCATGAGGTCAGGAGAACCTAATATAACCTGGTAGTTACTGTATGTCATGAGGTCAGGAGAACCTAATATAACCTGGTAGTTACTGTATGTCATGAGGTCAGGAGAACCTAATATAACCTGGTAGTTACTGTATGTCAGGAGAACCTAATATAACCTGGTAGTTACTGTATGTCATGAGGTCAGGAGAACCTAATATAACCTGGTAGTTACTGTATGTCATGAGGTCAGGAGAACCTAATATAACCTGGTAGTTACTGTATGTCATGAGGTCAGGAGAACCTAATATAACCTGGTAGTTACTGTATGTCATGAGGTCAGGAGAACCTAATATAACCTGGTAGTTACTGTATGTCATGAGGTCAGGAGAACTTAATATAACCTCTTATAACTGCTTAGTTAGTGTTTTTGATCCATGTAGAAACCCTTGAGACCCCTTATAACACATTTTCTCAACGAATACGCCCTTATGACTCCCTATAACCCTTTATGACCTCTTATAAGGCCTTTATGAATCCTCTCCCTGTCAGACACTGGTAGAGCAGCTTCCCCAGGACGACCCAGACTATGACGTGGACATGGGCTGTCTACTCTACAAGGAGGGGGAGTACGAGGAGGCTTGCAAGAAGTTCATGTCTGCCATGCAGGTGCTGGGCTACCAACCAGGTAACTGCACGCACACACACACTCACACACACACTCACACACACCCCAAGGAAAACGTCTAACCTTTTGCCTGTCCTACAAGTCTCTTGCATTTGCTGAATCTCTCTCCTCTCCCCCTAATTCTCTCCTCCTCTCCCTCCCTCTCTCTCTTCCTCCCCCTAATTCTCTCATCCTCTCCCTCCCTCTCTCTCTTCTTCCCCCTAATTATATCCTCCTCTCCCTCCCTCTCTCACCTCTCCCCTAATTCTCTCCTTCTCTCCCTCCCCCCTAATTCTCTCCTCCTCTCCCTCCCTCTCTCTCCTCTCCCCCCTAATTCTCTCCTCCTCTCCCTCCCTCTCTCACCTCTCCCCTAATGCTCTCCTTCTCTCCCTCCCCCATAATTCTCTCCTCCTCTCCCTCCCTCTCTCTCTTCTCCCCCCTAATTCTCTCCTCCTCTCCCTCCCTCCCTCTCTCTCCTCTCCCTGCCTCTCTCTCCTCCCTCCTGTCTCAGAACTGTCCTACAACATAGGTCTGTGCTACTACAGTATGAAACAGTATGGTCAGGCCCTCAACTTCATGGGAGAGATCATCGAGAGAGGGATCAGGGAACATCCAGGTCGGCTTTAAAATGACAGCACACCTGTTTAGTTAGATACCTTGATCACTCTGTTGGGGTTTTCCCTTAGTGACCCTCCTTCTCATCCATGTTTTCCCCTGACCATCCTGTGTCTCTCTGTGCTGTGTGTGTGTGTTCTCGTCGTCCAGAGCTGAGCGTTGGCATGACGACAGAGGGCATTGACGTGAGGAGTGTTGGGAACACCCTGATCCTACATGAGACCGCCCTCATAGAAGGCTTCAACCTCAAGGCTGCTATAGAATACCAGCTCAAAAACTGTGAGTACATTCAAGCAGCCTTGTGGTTAGAGTATCCGCCCTGAGATTGGAGGGTTGGGAGTTCAATCCTCGGCCGAGTCGTAACAAAAACTGTAAAAATGGGACCTGATTGACTCTCTGCTTGACTCTCAGCATTAAGGAGATAGATTGGTGTCTAATGCTTTGTGATAGACTAGCATTTTGTCCAGGGGGTGTACTGTGATAGACTAGCATTCTGTCCAGGGGTGTACTGTGATAGACTAGCATTTTGTCCAGGGGTGTACTGTGATAGACTAGCATTCTGTCCAGGGGTGTACTGTGATAGACTAGCATTCTGTCCAGGGGGTGTACCGTGATAAACTAGCATTCTATTCAGGGGGTGTACTGTGATAGACTAGCATTCTGTCCAGGGGGTGTACTGTGATAGACTAGCATTCTGTCCAGGGGGTGTACTGTGATAGACTAGCATTCTGTCCAGGGGTGTACTGTGATAGACTAGCATTCTGTCCAGGGGGTGTACTGTGATAGACTAGCATTCTGTCCAGGGGGTGTACTGTGATAGACTAGCATTCTGTCCAGGGGGTGTACTGTGATAGACTAGCATTCTGTCCAGGGGGTGTACTGTGATAGACTAGCATTCTGTTCAGGGGGTGTACTGTGATAGACTAGCATTCTGTCCAGGGGGTGTACTGTGATAGACTAGCATTCTGTCCAGGGGGTGTACTGTGATAGACTAGCATTCTGTCCAGGGGGTGTACTGTGATCCAGGGGGTGTACTGTGATAGACTAGCATTCTGTCCAGGGGGTGTACTGTGATAGACTAGCATTCTGTCCAGGGGTGTACTGTGATCCAGGGGGTGTACTGTGATAGACTAGCATTCTGTCCAGGGGTGTACTGTGATAGACTAGCATTCTGTCCAGGGGGTGTACTGTGATAGACTAGCATTCTGTCCAGGGGTGTACTGTGATAGACTAGCATTCTGTCCAGGGGTGTACTGTGATAGACTAGCATTCTGTCCAGGGGTGTACTGTGATAGACTAGCATTCTGTTCAGGGGTGTACTGTGATAGACTAGCATTCTGTCCAGGGGTGTACTGTGATCCAGGGTGTACTGTGATAGGCTAGCATTCTGTCCAGGGGGTGTACTGTGATAGACTAGCATTCTGTCCAGGGGGTGTACTGTGATAGACTAGCATTCTGTCCAGGGGGTGTACTGTGATAGACTAGCATTCTGTCCAGGGGGTGTACTGTGATGGACTAGCATTCTGTCCAGGGGGTGTACTGTGATGGACTAGCATTCTGTCCAGGGGGTGTACTGTGATCCAGGGCGTGTACTGTGATGGACTAGCATTCTATCCAGGGGGTGTACTGTGACCAGGCTGTCAGAAATTACCAGCTGAAAAACTGTCCGTTCTCATAGTATACCAGGCTGCTACTCTCTGTTTATAATCTATGCGTAGTCACTTTAACTCTACCTACATGTACCTCAATTACCTCGCGCATTATATAGCCTCGCTATTGTTATTTTACTGCTGCTCTTTAATTTCTTGTTACTTTTATTATAATTTTTTAAAACTTATCTATTTTTTACTTAAACTGCATAAGGGCTAGTAAGTAAGCTCAACTCGGTCTCTCTGTCTGTCTGTCTCCAGGCGATGCAGCTCAGGAGGCCTTGACTGACATGCCTCCCAGATCAGAGGAGGTACTGTGTGTGTACTTGTGTGTGTACATATGTCAGCCCTTACCACTCATGTAGGTTGGAGACAGTGAATGCTGTAAGGTACATCTCTATCTGTGGCTCAGTGGGTGCTGCCCTCTAGTGACCATCTATTTTTATTATTTTTATTTTACCTTTATTTAACCAGGCAAGTCAGTTAAGAACATATTCTTATTTTCAATGAGGGCCTGGGAACAGTGGGTTAACTGCCTGGCAGAACGACAGCTCGGGGGTTTGAACTCGCAACCTTCCGGTTACTAGTCCAACGCTCTAACCACTAGGCTACGCTGCCGCCCCGGTATATCAACACTCACACACTGATGGGGATCAGGGGACCAGGAGCACTCTGTCAGACAGAAAGCTGTTGTGACGTGTGTGTGTGTGTGTGTGTGGAGACATTCTCCTTCTAACCAATGGACAATGAAATATCCTTTAAATTTGTTTTATTTGATCCTGTATTTAACTAGGCAAGTTAGTTAAAGAACAAATAGTTATTTCCACATGTCTGTTGTCTTGTAGGAGCTGGATCCAGTAACGCTCCACAACCAGGCCCTGATGAACATGGATAAGAAGCCATCGGAGGGTTTTGAGAAACTGGCCTTCCTCCTGCAGCAGATCCCCTTCCCCCGGTCACCTTCGGAAACCTGCTGCTACTATACTGCAAATATGAGGTAGGGTATTCTACGGTACCATAGTATATTATACAGTACTCTACTATACTCTACTGTACTCTACTCTATTATACTATTATACAGTACTATATTATACTATACTCTACTGTACTCTACTCTATTATACTATTATACAGTACTATATTATACTATACTGCAAATATGAGGTAGGGTATTCTACTATATTATACTATACTCTACTGTACTCTACTCTATTATACTATTATACAGTACTATATTATACTATACTGCAAATATGAGGTAGGTTATTCTACGGTACTATAGTATATTATATTATTATACAGTACTCTACTATATTATACTATACTATACTGCAAATATGAGGTAGGGTATTCTACGGTACTATAGTATATTATACTATTATACAGTACTCTACTATACTCTACTGTACTCTACTATATTATACTATACTCTACTGCACTCTACTCTATTATACTATTATACTGTACTCTACTATATTATACTGTAGTCTAATATATTATACTATTATACTGTACTCTACACTATTATACTATTATACTGTATTCTACTATATTATACTATTATACTTACTCTACTATATTATACTATACTCTACTGTATTCTACTATATTATACTATTATACTGTACTCTACTATATTATACTATACTCTACTGTACTCTACTATATTATACTATTATACTATCTCTACTCTATTATACTGTACTCTACTATATTATACTATACTCTACTGTACTCTACTATATTATACTATTATAATCTCTACTATATTATACTATTATACTATCTCTACTCTATTATACTATTATACTGTACTCTACTATATTATACTATACTCTACTGCACTCTACTATATTACACTATTATACTATCTCTACTCTATTATACTGTTATACTGTACTCTACTATATTATACTATACTCTACTGTACTCTACTATATTATACTATTATACTGTACTCTACTCTATTATACTAGTATACTGTACTCTACTATATTATACTGTAGTCTAATATATTATACTATTATACTGTACTCTACAATATTATACTGTTATACTGTACTCTACTATATTATACTGTAGTCAAATATATTATACTGTTATACTGTACTCTACTGTTATACTGTACTCTACTGTACTATACTGTACTCTACTGTTATACTGTACTCTACTGTTATACTGTACTCTACTATACTCTACTGTATATCTACTATACTCTCTCTGTCTCAGTATTTTGATCTGGCTGCTGATGTGATGGCAGAGAATGCACACCTCACCTACTGTTATACTGTACTCTACTATTATACTGTACTCTACTACTGTAGTCTACTACTGTACTCTACTGTATATCTACTATACTCTCTCTGTCTCAGTATTTTGATCTGGCTGCTGATGTGATGGCAGAGAATGCACACCTCACCTACAAGTTCCTCACCCCGGTAAGAACCACAGGTCCCTTGTATTGTCCTATATGTTCATACTACATCCCTACGGTCAGTCACTAGGGATAGTGTAATGAATTTCCTCCTCTTCTTCCGAAGAGGAGAGGCGAAACGGATCAGAGGACCAATACGCGGCGTGGTAATTGTCCATGGTTCTTTTAATACGTTAAGGTACACATGAACAAACTAACAAAAACAAGAAATGTGAAAACTCAAAAACAGTCCTATCTGGTGCACACACAGAGACAGGAACAATCACCCACCAACACACAGTGAAACCCAGGCCACCTAAGTATGATTCTCAATCAGAGACAACTAATGACACCTGCCTCTGATTGAGAACCATACTAGGCCGAAACATAGAAATAACCAAAACATAGAAAAACAAACATAGACTGCCCACCCAACTCACGCCCTGACCATACTAACTAAATACAAAACACAGGAAATAAAGGTCAGAACGTGACAGTACCCCCCAAAGGTGCGGACTCCGGCCGCAAAACCTTGACCTATAGGGGAGGGTCTGGGTGGGCGTCTGTCCGCGGTGGCGGTTCTGGCGCGGGACGCGGACCCCACTTCACCATTGTCTTAGTCCGCTTTATTGTCCGCCTCCGTGGCTTTCTCACCATGGCAACCCCTCTCAATGACCCCACTGGACAGAGGGGCAGCTCGGGACAGAGGGGCAGAAGCTCTGGACAGAGGGGCAGGGGCTCTGGCGCCTCTGGGCTGAGGGGCTCTGGCGCCTCTGGGCTGAGGGGCTCTGGCGCCTCTGGGCTGAGGGGCTCTGGCGCCTCTGGGCTGAGGGGCTCCGGCAGCGGCGCCGGACAGGCGGGAGGCTCCGGCAGCGGCGCCGGACAGGCGGGAGGCTCCGGCAGCGGCGCCGGACAGGCGGGACGCTCCGGCAGCGCGCCGGACAGGCGGGAGGCTCCGGCAGTGGCGCGGGCAGGCGGGACGCTCCGGCAGCGGCGCCCGGGCAGGCGGGACGCTCCGGCAACGGCGCAGGGCAGGCGGGACGCTCCGCAGCGGCGCCGGACAGGCGGGACGCTCCGCAGCGGCGCCGGACAGGCGGGACGCTCCGGCAGCGGCGCCGGACAGGCGGGAGGCTCCGCAGTGGCGCCGGACAGGCAGGACGCTCCAGCAGCGGCGCCGGACAGGCGGGAGGCTCCGGCAGTGGCGCCGGACAGGCGGGAGGCTCCGGCAGCGGCGCCGGACAGGCGGGAGCTCCGGCAGTGGCGCCGGACAGGCGGGACGCTCCGGCAGCGGCGCCGGACAGGCGGGAGCACCTGCAGGGAGGAGACTGAGAGACAGCCTGGTGCGTGGGGCTGCCACAGGAACCACCAGGCTGGGGAGACCTTCAGGAGGCTTGGTGTTAGGAGGAGCCTGAAAGACCGGGCTGTGAGGGAGCACTGGAGCTCTGGTGCGCAACCTTGGCACCACTTCCCCAGGCTGGACAACTACTCTAGCCCGGACCCTCCAGAGTGCAGGCACAGGTTGAACCGGGCTGTGGGTAAGCACGGGAGATCTAGTGCTTACTACACGCACCTCTCCCCTAGGCTCCACTCCCACAGTTGCCCGGTACGAGCGGAGCGCAGGCAGAGGACGCACTGCACCCTCCCAGCACCCGGAGACACAGCACGCAGAGCCGGCGCAGGATAACCTGGACCAAGACTGCGTACCGGCGACCAGACCCGCTGAGCAGGCACCATACGCCCTGGCTCAATGCCCACACTCGCATGGCACTCTCGGGGCTGCCCTATAGCGCACCGGGCAATGGACACGCACTGGCGACACCGTGCGCTTAACCGCATAACACGGTGCCTGACCAGTAATGCGCTGCTTATCATGAACACGAGGAGTGAGCTCAGGTCTGCTACCTGGCTTAGTACCACACCTCGTGTGCCCCCAAAAAAAAAAATTTGGGGCTGCCTCTCGTACCTGTCGCACTGCCGTGCTGGCTCCTCATATTGCCGCCGCTCAGCTTTCGCTGCCTCCAGCTCTGCTTTGGGGCTGCGATTTTCCCCAGCCCGTGCCCAGGGTCCCTCTCCGTTCAGTATCTCCTCCCATGTCCAGGAGTCCTGTGATGGTGGCCTCTGTTGTTGATGCTGCTGTCGTCGCTGTCCTTTACCACGCCGCTTGGTCCGATTTTGGTGGGTGATTCTGTAATGAATTTCCTCCTCTTCTTCCGAAGAGGAGAGGCGAAACGGATCAGAGGACCAATACACGGCGTGGTAATTGTCCATGGTTCTTTTTAATACATTAAGGTACACATGAACAAACTAACAAAAACAAGAAATGTGAAAACTCAAAACAGTCCTATCTGGTGCACACACAGAGACAGGAACAATCACCCACAAACACACAGTGAAACCCAGGCTACCTAAGTATGATTCTCAATCAGAGACAACTAACGACACCTGCCTCTGATTGAGAACCATACTAGGCCGAAACATAGAAAAACAAACATAGACTGCCCACCCAACTCACGCCCTGACCATACTAACTAAATACAAAACACAGGAAATAAAGGTCAGAACGTGACAGATAGTTTACTTCAAAAGCATACATGTTAGTCTGACCCTGATGTGCTGTCCACATTACATTTTCCACGTGGGATTGAAAGACCTCTACATAAATCCTGTTCTAGATTGAAAGACCTCTATATAAATCCTGTGGGATTGAAAGACCTCTATATAAATCCTGTGGGATTGAAAGACCTCTATATAAATCCTGTTCTAGATTGAAAGACCTCTATATAAATCCTGTGGGATTGAAAGACCTCTATATAAATCCTGTTCTAGATTGAAAGACCTCTATATAAATCCTGTGCTGGATTGAAAGACCTCTATATAAATCCTGTGGGATTGAAAGACCTCTATATAAATCCTGTGGGATTGAAAGACCTCTATATAAATCCTGTGGGATTGAAAGACCTCTATATAAATCCTGTGGGATTGAAAGACCTCTATATAAATCCTGTGGGATTGAAAGACCTCTACATAAATCCTGTGGGATTGAAAGACCTCTATATAAATCCTGTGGGATTGAAAGACCTCTACATAAATCCTGTGGGATTGAAAGACCTCTATATAAATCCTGTGGGATTGAAGGACCTGAACATAAATCCTGTTCTGGATTGAAAGACCTCTATAAATCCTGTGGGATTGAAAGACCTCTATATAAATCCTGTGGGATTGAAAGACCTCTATATAAATCCTGTTCTAGATTGAAAGACCTCTATATAAATCCTGTGGGATTGAAAGACCTCTATATAAATCCTGTTCTGGATTGAAAGACCTCTATATAAATCCTGTGGGATTGAAAGACCTCTATATAAATCCTGTTCTAGATTGAAAGACCTCTATATAAATCCTGTTCTGGATTGAAAGACCTCTATATAAATCCTGTAGGATTGAAAGACCTCTATATAAATCCTGTTCTAGATTGAAAGACCTCTATATAAATCCTGTAGGATTGAAAGACCTCTATATAAATCCTGTTCTGGATTGAAAGACCTCTATATAAATCCTGTGGGATTGAAAGACCTCTATATAAATCCTGTGGGATTGAAAGACCTCTATATAAATCCTGTGGGATTGAAGGACCTGAACATAAATCCTGTTCTGGATTGAAAGACCTCTATATAAATCCTGTGGGATTGAAAGACCTCTATATAAATCCTGTGGGTTTGAAAGACCTCTATATAAATCCTGTGGGATTGAAAGACCTCTACATAAATCCTGTGGGATTGAAAGACCTCTATATAAATCCTGTGGGATTGAAAGACCTCTACATAAATCCTGTGGGATTGAAAGACCTCTATATAAATCCTGTGGGATTGAAAGACCTCTACATAAATCCTGTTCTAGATTGAAAGACCTCTATATAAATCCTGTTCTGGATTGAAAGACCTCTATATAAATCCTGTGGGATTGAAAGACCTCTATATAAATCCTGTGGGATTGAAAGACCTCTATATAAATCCTGTGGGATTGAAAGACCTCTATATAAATACTGTTCTAGATTGAAAGACCTCTATATAAATCCTGTTCTTGCGACACATCCCCAATTCATTTTCTGGTCCTCCTTCTCCTGCTATGTAATAAACAGTTGATCTATGTGGTCTCTACCGTTCCAGTATCTGTATGAGTTTCTGGATGCCATGTTGACCTGCCAGACAGCTCCAGAGGAGGTAACAACAAAACGACACACCATTTACACCCTGTACCACCTACTACCTAGTACTAATCACTCCATACTACCTACTACCTAGTACTAATCACTATACTTCCTACTACCTAGTTCTAATCACTATACTTCCTACTACCTAGTTCTAATCACTATACTACCGACTGCCTAGTACTAATCACTCCATACTACCTACTACCTAGTACTAATCACTATACTACCTACTACCTAGTACTAATCACCCCATACTACCTAGTACTAATCACTCTATACTACCTACTCTCTAGTAATAATCACCCTGTACCACCTACTACCTAGTACTAATCACTCTATACTACCCACTCTCTAGTAATAATCACCCTGTACCACCTACTACCTAGTAGTAATCACTTTATACTACCTACTACCTAGTTCTAATCACTATACTACCTACTACCTAGTACTAATCACTCTATACTACCTACTGCCTAGTACTAATCACTATACTACCCCCTACTAGTACTAATCACTATATACTACCTACTCTCTAGTAATAATCACCCTATACTACCTACTACCTAGTTCTAATCACTATACTACCTACTACCTAGTACTAATCACTATACTACATACTACCTAGTTCTAATCACTATACTACCTACTACCTAGTACTAATCACTCTATACTACCTACTGTCTAGTACTAATCACTATACTACCTACTACCTAGTACTAATCACTCTATACTACCTACTACCTAGTTCTAATCACTATACTACCTACTACCTAGTACTAATCACTATACTACCTACTGCCTAGTACTAATCACTCTATACTACCTACTACCTAGTACTAATCACTAGACTACCTACTACCTAGTACTAATCACCCTATACTACCTACTACCTAGTACTAATCACTATACTACCTAGTACTAATCACTCTATACTACCTACTACCGAGTACTAATCACTCTATACTACCAACTACCTAGTACTAATCACTAGACTACCTACTACCTAGTACTAATCACCCTATACTACCTACTACCTAGTACTAATCACTATACTACCTACTACCTAGTACTAATCACTCTATACTACCTACTACCTAGTACTAATCACTATACTACCTACTACCTAGTACTAATCACTATACTACCTACTACCTAGTTCTAATCACTATACTACCTACTACCTAGTACTAACCACTTTATACTACCTACTCTAGTAATAATCACCCTATGCTACCTACTACCTAGTACTAATCACTCTATACTACCTACTACCTAGTTCTATCACTATACTCCCTACTACCTAGTACTAATCACCCCATGCTCCCTACTACCTAGTTCTATCACTATACTCCCTACTACAGAGTACTAATCACCCCATACTCCCTATGACCTAGTACTAATAACTGTGTACTACCTACTGTCTAGTACTAATCACTGTATACAACCTACTGCCCACTAGTATTAATCACTCTATACGACCTACTGCCTAGTACTAATCACTATACTGCCTACTACCTAGTACTAATCACGTTATACTACCTACTCTCTAGTAATCATCACCCTATACTACCTACTCTCTAGTACTAATCACTTTATACTACCTACTCTAGTAATAATCACCCTATACTACCTACTACCTAATACTAATAACTGTATACAACCTACTACCTAGTACTAATCACTCTATACTACCTACTCTCTAGTAATAATCACCCTATACTACCTACTACCTAATACTAATAACTGTATACAACATACTACCTAGTAATAATCACCCCATACTCCCTACTGCCTAGTACTAATCACTATATACTATCTACTACCTAGTACTAATCACCCCATGCTCCCTACTACCTAGTAATAATCACCCCATACTCCCTACTGCCTAGTACTAATCACTATACTACCTACTACCTAGTACTAATCACCCCATATTCCTACTACCTAGTACTAATCACTCTATACTACCTACTTCCTAGTACTAATCACTCTATACTACCTTCTACTAGTACTAATCACTATACTACCTACTGTCTAGTACTAATCACTGTATACAACCTACTGCCTACTAGTACTAATAACTGTGTACTACCTACTGTCTAGTACTAATCACTCTATACTACCTACTCTCTAGTACTAATCATTCTCTACTAGCATCAACCATCTGTAGCATTAAACACACCACTACTACACACATACATTTCTGTCTCATGTTTTAGCCAGTGACCTGAATGTTCCACAATGTAATGAACCAGTCCTCTACATTGCAGAGACTTTAAAGTCCTGTGTCATTGTTGCTGCTCTTTGTATATTCTGAGGTAAATATTCCTGTCTCTGATCATGTCTCTGTTGTGTTTGACCAACGCAGGCCTTCAGGAAGTTTGATGAGATGAACGCCAAGTTGACAGATCAACTACGCAAGCTGACCAAACAGGTTACAATCTTCCAGTCTCCTCTCTCTCTCTGTCTTCCGATGTTGTCTGGTTATCCTGTTGATGTTGTCTGGTTATCCTGTTCATGTTGTCTGGTTATCATGTTCATGTTGTCTGGTTATCCTGTTCATGTTGTCTGGTTATCCTGTTCATGTTGTCTGTTTATCCTGTTCATGTTGTCTGTTTATCCTGTTCATGTTGTCTGGTTATCCTGTTGATGTTGTCTGTTTATCCTGTTCATGTTGTCTGGTTATCCTGTTCATGTTGTCTGGTTATCCTGTTCATGTTGTCTGTTTATCATGTTCATGTTGTCTGGTTATCCTGTTCATGTTGTCTGGTTATCCTGTTCATGTTGTCTGGTTATCCTGTTATCCTGTTCATGTTGTCTGTTTATCCTGTTCATGTTGTCTGGTTATCCTGTTGATGTTGTCTGTTTATCCTGTTCATGTTGTCTGGTTATCCTGTTCATGTTGTCTGTTTATCCTGTTCATGTTGTCTGGTTATCCTGTTCATGTTGTCTGGTTATCCTGTTCATGTTGTCTGGTTATCCTGTTCATGTTGTCTGGTTATCCTGTTCATGTTGTCTGTTTATCCTGTTCATGTTGTCTGTTTATCCTGTTCATGTTGTCTGGTTATCCTGTTATCCTGTTGATGTTGTCTGTTTATCCTGTTGATGTTGTCTGGTTATCCTGTTCATGTTGTCTGGTTATCCTGTTCATGTTGTCTGTTTATCCTGTTCATGTTGTCTGGTTATCCTGTTCATGTTGTCTGGTTATCCTGTTCATGTTGTCTGTTTATCCTGTTCATGTTGTCTGTTTATCCTGTTCATGTTGTCTGGTTATCCTGTTCATGTTGTCTGTTTATCCTGTTCATGTTGTCTGTTTATCCTGTTCATGTTGTCTGTTTATCCTGTTGATGTTGTCTGTTTATCCTGTTCATGTTGTCTGTTTATCCTGTTCATGTTGTCTGTTTATCCTGTTGATGTTGTCTGTTTATCCTGTTCATGTTGTCTGTTTATCCTGTTCATGTTGTCTGTTTATCCTGTTCATGTTGTCTGGTTATCCTGTTGATGTTGTCTGGTTATCCTGTTCATGTTGTCATCCTTCTCTCATCTATTTGGTCTTCCATTCTCCTTTTCTTTCGTCCGAGGCCCCACAGGTTACATTCTTCCATTCTGCTCTCTCAGGCCACCAGCTTGTTTATTAGCTTTAGGCTGCGTCCCAAATGAAACCCCAAGGGTTCCAAAAGGGTTCTTTGGCTGTCCCCATAGGAGAATCCTTTGAAGAACCATTTTTGGTTCCATGTAGAACTCTCTGTGTACAAGATTCTACATGGAACTCAAAAGGGTTCTACCTGGAACCAAAAGGGTTCTTCAAAGGATTCTCCTATGGGGACAGCCGAAGAACCCTTTTATAGGTTCTAAATAGCACCTTATTTTCTTCCTAAAGTGCACTACTTTTGAGTTGAGCCCTATGGGACTAGGGTGCCATTTGGGACGAAAGCTTACTTTTTCAAAGCCTTCTACAGCCCAGTCATTTCTCTGATCTGGTCACATTGGTGCGGTTTAACCTGATTACTATCAGTGATGTGTTTTTACAGAATGGCATCACGTTTTCACCTGTTCAGGATACAGTGATAAGACTGTGTTATCATTGGAGAGAACAACATAAAGCATCCATAAAGACCTGTGTGTAATCTGTCTCTCAGATACAGGAAGCCAGACTAGCCCGTGACCTGTGTGTAATCTGTCTCTAGGATACAGGAAGCCAGACTAGCCCGTGACCTGTGTGTAATCTGTCTCTCAGATACAGGAAGCCAGACTAGCCCGTGACCTGTGTGTAATCTGTCTCTAGGATACAGGAAGCCAGACTAGCCCGTGACCTGTGTGTAATCTGTCTCTAAGATACAGGAAGCCAGGCTAGCCCGTGACCTGTGTGTAATCTGTCTCTAAGATACAGGAAGCCAGGCTAGCCCGTGACCTGTGTGTAATCTGTCTCTAGGATACAGGAAGCCAGACTAGCCCGTGACCTGTGTGTAATCTGTCTCTAAGATACAGGAAGCCAGGCTAGCCCGTGACCTGTGTGTAATCTGTCTCTAGGATTCAGGAAGCCAGACTAGCCCGTGACCTGTGTGTAATCTGTCTCTAAGATACAGGAAGCCAGGCTAGCCCGTGACCTGTGTGTAATCTGTCTCTAAGATACAGGAAGCCAGGCTAGCCCGTGACCTGTGTGTAATCTGTCTCTAAGATACAGGAAGCCAGACTAGCCCGTGACCTGTGTGTAATCTGTCTCTAGGATACAGGAAGCCAGACTAGCCCGTGACCTGTGTGTAATCTGTCTCTAGGATACAGGAAGCCAGACTAGCCCGTGACCTGTGTGTAATCTGTCTCTCAGATACAGGAAGCCAGACTAGCCCGTGACCTGTGTGTAATCTGTCTCTCAGATACAGGAAGCCAGACTAGCCCGTGACCTGTGTGTAATCTGTCTCTAGGATACAGGAAGCCAGACTAGCCCGTGACCTGTGTGTAATCTGTCTCTAAGATACAGGAAGCCAGGCTAGCCCGTGACCTGTGTGTAATCTGTCTCTAAGATACAGGAAGCCAGGCTAGCCCGTGACCTGTGTGTAATCTGTCTCTAAGATACAGGAAGCCAGACTAGCCCGTGACCTGTGTGTAATCTGTCTCTAGGATACAGGAAGCCAGACTAGCCCGTGACCTGTGTGTAATCTGTCTCTAGGATACAGGAAGCCAGGCTAGCCCGTGACCTGTGTGTAATCTGTCTCTAAGATACAGGAAGCCAGGCTAGCCCGTGACCTGTGTGTAATCTGTCTCTAAGATACAGGAAGCTAGACTAGCCCGTGACCTGTGTGTAATCTGTCTCTAAAATACAGGAAGCCAGGCTAGCCCGTGACCTGTGTGTAATCTGTCTCTAAGATACAGGAAGCCAGGCTAGCCCGTGACCTGTGTGTAATCTGTCTCTAAGATACAGGAAGCCAGACTAGCCCGTGACCTGTGTGTAATCTGTCTCTAAGATACAGGAAGCCAGGCTAGCCCGTGACCTGTGTGTAATCTGTCTCTAAGATACAGGAAGCTAGGCTAGCCCGTGACCTGTGTGTAATCTGTCTCTAAGATACAGGAAGCTAGACTAGCCCGTGACCTGTGTGTAATCTGTCTCTAAGATACAGGAAGCTAGACTAGCCCGTGACCTGTGTGTAATCTGTCTCTAAGATACAGGAAGCCAGACTAGCCCGTGACCTGTGTGTAATCTGTCTCTAAGATACAGGAAGCCAGACTAGCCCGTGACCTGTGTGTAATCTGTCTCTAAGATACAGGAAGCTAGACTAGCCCGTGACCTGTGTGTAGTCTGTCTCTAGGATACAGGAAGCCAGACTAGCCCGTGACCTGTGTGTAGTCTGTCTCTAAGATACAGGAAGCCAGACTAGCCCGTGACCTGTGTGTAGTCTGTCTCTAGGATACAGGAAGCCAGACTAGCCCGTGACCTGTGTGTAGTCTGTCTCTAAGATACAGGAAGCTAGACTAGCCCGTGACCTGTGTGTAGTCTGTCTCTAAGATACAGGAAGCCAGACTAGCCCGTGACCTGTGTGTAGTCTGTCTCTAAGATACAGGAAGCTAGACTAGCCCGTGACCTGTGTGTAATCTGTCTCTAAGATACAGGAAGCCAGACTAGCCCGTGACCTGTGTGTAGTCTGTTTCTAAGATACAGGAAGCTAGACTAGCCCGTGACCTGTGTGTAATCTGTCTCTAAGATACAGGAAGCCAGACTAGCCCGTGACCTGTGTGTAATCTGTCTCTAAGATACAGGAAGCCAGACTAGCCCGTGACCTGTGTGTAATCTGTCTCTAAGATACAGGAAGCCAGACTAGCCCGTGACCTGTGTGTAGTCTGTCTCTAAGATACAGGAAGCCAGACTAGCCCGTGACCTGTGTGTAATCTGTCTCTAAGATACAGGAAGCCAGACTAGCCCGTGACCTGTGTGTAATCTGTCTCTAAGATACAGGAAGCCAGACTAGCCCGTGACCTGTGTGTAATCTGTCTCTAAGATACAGGAAGCCAGACTAGCCCGTGACCTGTGTGTAGTCTGTCTCTAGGATACAGGAAGCCAGACTAGCCCGTGACCTGTGTGTAATCTGTCTCTAAGATACAGGAAGCCAGACTAGCCCGTGACCTGTGTGTAATCTGTCTCTAGGATACAGGAAGCCAGACTAGCCCGTGACCTGTGTGTAATCTGTCTCTAAGATACAGGAAGCCAGACTAGCCCGTGACCTGTGTGTAATCTGTCTCTAAGATACAGGAAGCCAGACTAGCCCGTGACCTGTGTGTAGTCTGTCTCTAGGATACAGGAAGCCAGACTAGCCCGTGACCTGTGTGTAATCTGTCTCTAGGATACAGGAAGCTAGACTAGCCCGTGACCTGTGTGTAATCTGTCTCTAGGATACAGGAAGCTAGACTAGCCCGTGACCTGTGTGTAATCTGTCTCTAAGATACAGGAAGCCAGACTAGCCCGTGACCTGTGTGTAATCTGTCTCTAGGATACAGGAAGCCAGACTAGCCCGTGACCTGTGTGTAATCTGTCTCTAGGATACAGGAAGCCAGACTAGCCCGTGACCTGTGTGTAATCTGTCTCTAGGATACAGGAAGCCAGACTAGCCCGTGACCTGTGTGTAGTCTGTCTCTAGGATACAGGAAGCCAGACTAGCCCGTGACCTGTGTGTAATCTGTCTCTAGGATACAGGAAGCCAGACTAGCCCGTGACCTGTGTGTAATCTGTCTCTAGGATACAGGAAGCCAGACTAGCCCGTGACCTGTGTGTAATCTGTCTCTAGGATACAGGAAGCCAGACTAGCCCGTGACCTGTGTGTAGTCTGTCTCTAGGATACAGGAAGCCAGACTAGCCCGTGACCTGTGTGTAATCTGTCTCTAGGATACAGGAAGCTCTGCCCGTGACCTGTGTGTAATCTGTCTCTAGGATACAGGAAGCTAGACTAGCCCGTGACCTGTGTGTAATCTGTCTCTAAGATACAGGAAGCCAGACTAGCCCGTGACCTGTGTGTAATCTGTCTCTAGGATACAGGAAGCCAGACTAGCCCGTGACCTGTGTGTAATCTGTCTCTAGGATACAGGAAGCCAGACTAGCCCGTGACCTGTGTGTAATCTGTCTCTAGGATACAGGAAGCCAGACTAGCCCGTGACCTGTGTGTAGTCTGTCTCTAGGATACAGGAAGCCAGACTAGCCCGTGACCTGTGTGTAATCTGTCTCTAGGATACAGTAAGCCAGACTAGCCCGTGACCTGTGTGTAATCTGTCTCTAGGATACAGGAAGCCAGACTAGCCCGTGACCTGTGTGTAATCTGTCTCTAGGATACAGGAAGCCAGACTAGCCCGTGACCTGTGTGTAGTCTGTCTCTAGGATACAGGAAGCCAGACTAGCCCGTGACCTGTGTGTAATCTGTCTCTAGGATACAGGAAGCCAGACTAGCCCGTGACCTGTGTGTAATCTGTCTCTAGGATACAGGAAGCCAGACTAGCCCGTGACCTGTGTGTAGTCTGTCTCTAGGATACAGGAAGCCAGACTAGCCCGTGACCTGTGTGTAATCTGTCTCTAAATACAGGAAGCCAGACTAGCCCGTGACCTCTGTGTAGTCTGTCTCTAGGATACAGGAAGCCAGACTAGCCCGTGACCTGTGTGTAATCTGTCTCTAAGATACAGGAAGCCAGGCTAGCCCGTGACCTGTGTGTAATCTGTCTCTAGGATACAGGAAGCCAGACTAGCCCGTGACCTGTGTGTAGTCTGTCTCTAAGTTACAGGAAGCCAGACTAGCCCGTGACCTGTGTGTAGTCTGTCTCTAAGATACAGGAAGCCAGACTAGCCCGTGACCTGTGTGTAATCTGTGTCTCTAAAATACAGGAAGCCAGGCTAGCCCGTGACCTGTGTGTAGTCTGTCTCTAAAATACAGGAAGCCAGACTAGCCCGTGACCTGTGTGTAATCTGTCTCTAGGATACAGGAAGCCAGACTAGCCCGTGACCTGTGTGTAATCTGTCTCTAGGATACAGGAAGCCAGATTAGGCCGTGACCTGTGTGTAGTCTGTCTCTAAGATACAGGAAGCCAGGCTAGCCCGTGACCTGTGTGTAATCTGTCTCTAAGATACAGGAAGCCAGACTAGCCCGTGACCTGTGTGTAATCTGTCTCTTAGATACAGGAAGCCAGACTAGCCCGTGACCTGTGTGTAATCTGTCTCTAGGATACAGGAAGCCAGACTAGCCCGTGACCTGTGTGTAATCTGTCTCTAGGATACAGGAAGCCAGACTAGCCCGTGACCTGTGTGTAGTCTTTCTCTAAAATACAGGAAGCCAGACTAGCCCGTGACCTGTGTGTAATCTGTCTCTAGGATACAGGAAGCCAGACTAGCCCGTGACCTGTGTGTAGTTTTTGTCTCTAAGATACAGGAAGCCAGGCTAGCCCGTGACCTGTGTGTAGTCTTTGTCTCTAAGATACAGGAAGCCAGACTAGCCCGTGACCTGTGTGTAATCTGTCTCTAGGATACAGGAAGCTAGACTAGCCCGTGACCTGTGTGTAATCTGTCTCTAGGATACAGGAAGCTAGACTAGCCCGTGACCTGTGTGTAATCTGTCTCTAGGATACAGGAAGCCAGACTAGCCCGTGACCTGTGTGTAATCTGTCTCTAAGATACAGGAAGCCAGACTAGCGAGGGACCTGTGTGTAATCTGTCTCTAAGATACAGGAAGCCAGACTAGCCCGTGACCTGTGTGTAGTCTTTGTCTCTAAGATACAGGAAGCCAGACTAGCCCGTGACCTGTGTGTAATCTTTGTCTCTAGGATACAGGAAGCCAGGCTAGCCCGTGACCTGTGTGTAATCTGTCTCTAGGATACAGGAAGCCAGACTAGCCCGTGACCTGTGTGTAATCTTTGTCTCTCAGATACAGGAAGCCAGACTAGCCCGTGACCTGTGTGTAGTCTTTCTCTAAGATACAGGAAGCCAGACTAGCCCGTGACCTGTGTGTAATCTGTCTCTAAAATACAGGAAGCCAGACTAGCCCGTGACCTGTGTGTAATCTGTCTCTAAGATACAGGAAGCCAGACTAGCCCGTGACCTGTGTGTAATCTGTCTCTAGGATACAGGAAGCCAGACTAGCCCGTGACCTGTGTGTAGTCTTTGTCTCTAAGATACAGGAAGCCAGACTAGCCCGTGACCTGTGTGTAATCTGTGTCTCTAAAATACAGGAAGCCAGGCTAGCCCGTGACCTGTGTGTAGTCTGTCTCTAAAATACAGGAAGCCAGACTAGCCCGTGACCTGTGTGTAATCTGTCTCTAGGATACAGGAAGCCAGACTAGCCCGTGACCTGTGTGTAATCTGTCTCTAGGATACAGGAAGCCAGATTAGGCCGTGACCTGTGTGTAGTCTGTCTCTAAGATACAGGAAGCCAGGCTAGCCCGTGACCTGTGTGTAATCTGTCTCTAAGATACAGGAAGCCAGACTAGCCCGTGACCTGTGTGTAATCTGTCTCTTAGATACAGGAAGCCAGACTAGCCCGTGACCTGTGTGTAATCTGTCTCTAGGATACAGGAAGCCAGACTAGCCCGTGACCTGTGTGTAGTCTGTCTCTAGGATACAGGAAGCCAGACTAGCCCGTGACCTGTGTGTAATCTGTCTCTAAAATACAGGAAGCCAGACTAGCCCGTGACCTCTGTGTAGTCTGTCTCTAGGATACAGGAAGCCAGACTAGCCCGTGACCTGTGTGTAATCTGTCTCTAAGATACAGGAAGCCAGGCTAGCCCGTGACCTGTGTGTAATCTGTCTCTAGGATACAGGAAGCCAGACTAGCCCGTGACCTGTGTGTAGTCTGTCTCTAAGTTACAGGAAGCCAGACTAGCCCGTGACCTGTGTGTAGTCTGTCTCTAAGATACAGGAAGCCAGACTAGCCCGTGACCTGTGTGTAATCTGTGTCTCTAAAATACAGGAAGCCAGGCTAGCCCGTGACCTGTGTGTAGTCTGTCTCTAAAATACAGGAAGCCAGACTAGCCCGTGACCTGTGTGTAATCTGTCTCTAGGATACAGGAAGCCAGACTAGCCCGTGACCTGTGTGTAATCTGTCTCTAGGATACAGGAAGCCAGATTAGGCCGTGACCTGTGTGTAGTCTGTCTCTAAGATACAGGAAGCCAGGCTAGCCCGTGACCTGTGTGTAATCTGTCTCTAAGATACAGGAAGCCAGACTAGCCCGTGACCTGTGTGTAATCTGTCTCTTAGATACAGGAAGCCAGACTAGCCCGTGACCTGTGTGTAATCTGTCTCTAGGATACAGGAAGCCAGACTAGCCCGTGACCTGTGTGTAATCTGTCTCTAGGATACAGGAAGCCAGACTAGCCCGTGACCTGTGTGTAGTCTTTCTCTAAAATACAGGAAGCCAGACTAGCCCGTGACCTGTGTGTAATCTGTCTCTAGGATACAGGAAGCCAGACTAGCCCGTGACCTGTGTGTAGTTTTTGTCTCTAAGATACAGGAAGCCAGGCTAGCCTGACCTGTGTGTAGTCTTTGTCTCTAAGATACAGGAAGCCAGACTAGCCCGTGACCTGTGTGTAATCTGTCTCTAGGATACAGGAAGCTAGACTAGCCCGTGACCTGTGTGTAATCTGTCTCTAGGATACAGGAAGCTAGACTAGCCCGTGACCTGTG
Source organism: Oncorhynchus keta (assembly GCF_023373465.1). Classification (NCBI taxonomy): domain Eukaryota; kingdom Metazoa; phylum Chordata; class Actinopteri; order Salmoniformes; family Salmonidae; genus Oncorhynchus; species Oncorhynchus keta. Next base: position 35,377 of record NW_026287410.1, on the reverse strand, counting down.
TGTAATCTGTCTCTAGGATACAGGAAGCCAGACTAGCCCGTGACCTGTGTGTAGTCTTTGTCTCTAAGATACAGGAAGCCAGACTAGCCCGTGACCTGTGTGTAATCTGTCTCTAAGATACAGGAAGCCAGACTAGCCCGTGACCTGTGTGTAATCTTTGTCTCTAAGATACAGGAAGCCAGGCTAGCCCGTGACCTGTGTGTAATCTTTGTCTCTAGGATACAGGAAGCCAGACTAGCCCGTGACCTGTGTGTAATCTGTCTCTAGGATACAGGAAGCCAGACTAGCCCGTGACCTGTGTGTAATCTTTGTCTCTCAGATACAGGAAGCCAGACTAGCCCGTGACCTGTGTGTAGTCTTTCTCTAAGATACAGGAAGCCAGACTAGCCCGTGACCTGTGTGTAATCTGTCTCTAAAATACAGGAAGCCAGACTAGCCCGTGACCTGTGTGTAATCTGTCTCTAAGATACAGGAAGCCAGACTAGCCCGTGACCTGTGTGTAATCTGTCTCTAGGATACAGGAAGCCAGACTAGCCCGTGACCTGTGTGTAGTCTTTGTCTCTAAGATACAGGAAGCCAGACTAGCCCGTGACCTGTGTGTAATCTGTGTCTCTAAAATACAGGAAGCCAGGCTAGCCCGTGACCTGTGTGTAGTCTGTCTCTAAAATACAGGAAGCCAGACTAGCCCGTGACCTGTGTGTAATCTGTCTCTAGGATACAGGAAGCCAGACTAGCCCGTGACCTGTGTGTAATCTGTCTCTAGGATACAGGAAGCCAGATTAGGCCGTGACCTGTGTGTAGTCTGTCTCTAAGATACAGGAAGCCAGGCTAGCCCGTGACCTGTGTGTAATCTGTCTCTAAGATACAGGAAGCCAGACTAGCCCGTGACCTGTGTGTAATCTGTCTCTTAGATACAGGAAGCCAGACTAGCCCGTGACCTGTGTGTAATCTGTCTCTAGGATACAGGAAGCCAGACTAGCCCGTGACCTGTGTGTAGTCTTTCTCTAAGATACAGGAAGCCAGACTAGCCCGTGACCTGTGTGTAATCTGTCTCTAAGATACAGGAAGCCAGACTAGCCCGTGACCTGTGTGTAATCTGTCTCTAGGATACAGGAAGCCAGACTAGCCCGTGACCTGTGTGTAGTTTTTGTCTCTAAGATACAGGAAGCCAGGCTAGCCCGTGACCTGTGTGTAGTCTTTGTCTCTAAGATACAGGAAGCCAGACTAGCCCGTGACCTGTGTGTAATCTGTCTCTAGGATACAGGAAGCTAGACTAGCCCGTGACCTGTGTGTAATCTGTCTCTAGGATACAGGAAGCTAGACTAGCCCGTGACCTGTGTGTAATCTGTCTCTAAGATACAGGAAGCCAGACTAGCCCGTGACCTGTGTGTAATCTGTCTCTAGGATACAGGAAGCCAGACTAGCCCGTGACCTGTGTGTAGTCTTTGTCTCTAAGATACAGGAAGCCAGACTAGCCCGTGACCTGTGTGTAATCTGTCTCTAAGATACAGGAAGCCAGACTAGCCCGTGACCTGTGTGTAATCTTTGTCTCTAAGATACAGGAAGCCAGGCTAGCCCGTGACCTGTGTGTAATCTTTGTCTCTAGGATACAGGAAGCCAGACTAGCCCGTGACCTGTGTGTAATCTGTCTCTAGGATACAGGAAGCCAGACTAGCCCGTGACCTGTGTGTAATCTTTGTCTCTCAGATACAGGAAGCCAGACTAGCCCGTGACCTGTGTGTAGTCTTTCTCTAAGATACAGGAAGCCAGACTAGCCCGTGACCTGTGTGTAATCTGTCTCTAGGATACAGGAAGCCAGACTAGCCCGTGACCTGTGTGTAGTCTGTCTCTAGGATACAGGAAGCCAGACTAGCCCGTGACCTGACCTGTGTGTAATCTGTCTCTAGGATACAGGAAGCCAGACTAGCCCGTGACCTGTGTGTAGTCTGTCTCTAGGATACAGGAAGCCAGACTAGCCCGTGACCTGTGTGTAATCTGTCTCTAAAATACAGGAAGCCAGACTAGCCCGTGACCTCTGTGTAGTCTGTCTCTAGGATACAGGAAGCCAGACTAGCCCGTGACCTGTGTGTAATCTGTCTCTAAGATACAGGAAGCCAGGCTAGCCCGTGACCTGTGTGTAATCTGTCTCTAGGATACAGGAAGCCAGACTAGCCCGTGACCTGTGTGTAGTCTGTCTCTAAGTTACAGGAAGCCAGACTAGCCCGTGACCTGTGTGTAGTCTGTCTCTAAGATACAGGAAGCCAGACTAGCCCGTGACCTGTGTGTAATCTGTGTCTCTAAAATACAGGAAGCCAGGCTAGCCCGTGACCTGTGTGTAGTCTGTCTCTAAAATACAGGAAGCCAGACTAGCCCGTGACCTGTGTGTAATCTGTCTCTAGGATACAGGAAGCCAGACTAGCCCGTGACCTGTGTGTAATCTGTCTCTAGGATACAGGAAGCCAGATTAGGCCGTGACCTGTGTGTAGTCTGTCTCTAAGATACAGGAAGCCAGGCTAGCCCGTGACCTGTGTGTAATCTGTCTCTAAGATACAGGAAGCCAGACTAGCCCGTGACCTGTGTGTAATCTGTCTCTTAGATACAGGAAGCCAGACTAGCCCGTGACCTGTGTGTAATCTGTCTCTAGGATACAGGAAGCCAGACTAGCCCGTGACCTGTGTGTAATCTGTCTCTAGGATACAGGAAGCCAGACTAGCCCGTGACCTGTGTGTAGTCTTTCTCTAAAATACAGGAAGCCAGACTAGCCCGTGACCTGTGTGTAATCTGTCTCTAGGATACAGGAAGCCAGACTAGCCCGTGACCTGTGTGTAGTTTTGTCTCTAAGATACAGGAAGCCAGGCTAGCCCGTGACCTGTGTGTAGTCTTTGTCTCTAAGATACAGGAAGCCAGACTAGCCCGTGACCTGTGTGTAATCTGTCTCTAGGATACAGGAAGCTAGACTAGCCCGTGACCTGTGTGTAATCTGTCTCTAGGATACAGGAAGCTAGACTAGCCCGTGACCTGTGTGTAATCTGTCTCTAGGATACAGGAAGCCAGACTAGCCCGTGACCTGTGTGTAGTCTTTGTCTCTAAGATACAGGAAGCCAGACTAGCCCGTGACCTGTGTGTAATCTGTCTCTAAGATACAGGAAGCCAGACTAGCCCGTGACCTGTGTGTAATCTTTGTCTCTAAGATACAGGAAGCCAGGCTAGCCCGTGACCTGTGTGTAATCTTTGTCTCTAGGATACAGGAAGCCAGACTAGCCCGTGACCTGTGTGTAATCTGTCTCTAGGATACAGGAAGCCAGACTAGCCCGTGACCTGTGTGTAATCTTTGTCTCTCAGATACAGGAAGCCAGACTAGCCCGTGACCTGTGTGTAGTCTTTCTCTAAGATACAGGAAGCCAGACTAGCCCGTGACCTGTGTGTAATCTGTCTCTAAAATACAGGAAGCCAGACTAGCCCGTGACCTGTGTGTAATCTGTCTCTAAGATACAGGAAGCCAGACTAGCCCGTGACCTGTGTGTAATCTGTCTCTAGGATACAGGAAGCCAGACTAGCCCGTGACCTGTGTGTAGTCTTTGTCTCTAAGATACAGGAAGCCAGACTAGCCCGTGACCTGTGTGTAATCTGTGTCTCTAAAATACAGGAAGCCAGGCTAGCCCGTGACCTGTGTGTAGTCTGTCTCTAAAATACAGGAAGCCAGACTAGCCCGTGACCTGTGTGTAATCTGTCTCTAGGATACAGGAAGCCAGACTAGCCCGTGACCTGTGTGTAATCTGTCTCTAGGATACAGGAAGCCAGATTAGGCCGTGACCTGTGTGTAGTCTGTCTCTAAGATACAGGAAGCCAGGCTAGCCCGTGACCTGTGTGTAATCTGTCTCTAAGATACAGGAAGCCAGACTAGCCCGTGACCTGTGTGTAATCTGTCTCTTAGATACAGGAAGCCAGACTAGCCCGTGACCTGTGTGTAATCTGTCTCTAGGATACAGGAAGCCAGACTAGCCCGTGACCTGTGTGTAGTCTTTCTCTAAGATACAGGAAGCCAGACTAGCCCGTGACCTGTGTGTAATCTGTCTCTAAGATACAGGAAGCCAGACTAGCCCGTGACCTGTGTGTAATCTGTCTCTAGGATACAGGAAGCCAGACTAGCCCGTGACCTGTGTGTAGTTTTTGTCTCTAAGATACAGGAAGCCAGGCTAGCCCGTGACCTGTGTGTAGTCTTTGTCTCTAAGATACAGGAAGCCAGACTAGCCCGTGACCTGTGTGTAATCTGTCTCTAGGATACAGGAAGCTAGACTAGCCCGTGACCTGTGTGTAATCTGTCTCTAGGATACAGGAAGCTAGACTAGCCCGTGACCTGTGTGTAATCTGTCTCTAAGATACAGGAAGCCAGACTAGCCCGTGACCTGTGTGTAATCTGTCTCTAGGATACAGGAAGCCAGACTAGCCCGTGACCTGTGTGTAGTCTTTGTCTCTAAGATACAGGAAGCCAGACTAGCCCGTGACCTGTGTGTAATCTGTCTCTAAGATACAGGAAGCCAGACTAGCCCGTGACCTGTGTGTAATCTTTGTCTCTAAGATACAGGAAGCCAGGCTAGCCCGTGACCTGTGTGTAATCTTTGTCTCTAGGATACAGGAAGCCAGACTAGCCCGTGACCTGTGTGTAATCTGTCTCTAGGATACAGGAAGCCAGACTAGCCCGTGACCTGTGTGTAATCTTTGTCTCTCAGATACAGGAAGCCAGACTAGCCCGTGACCTGTGTGTAGTCTTTCTCTAAGATACAGGAAGCCAGACTAGCCCGTGACCTGTGTGTAATCTGTCTCTAAAATACAGGAAGCCAGACTAGCCCGTGACCTGTGTGTAATCTGTCTCTAAGATACAGGAAGCCAGACTAGCCCGTGACCTGTGTGTAATCTGTCTCTAGGATACAGGAAGCCAGACTAGCCCGTGACCTGTGTGTAGTCTTTGTCTCTAAGATACAGGAAGCCAGACTAGCCCGTGACCTGTGTGTAGTCTGTCTCTAAGATACAGGAAGCCAGACTAGCCCATGACCTGTGTGTAATCTGTCTCTAAGATACAGGAAGCTAGACTAGCCCGTGACCTGTGTGTAGTCTGTCTCTAGGATACAGGAAGCCAGACTAGCCCGTGACCTGTGTGTAGTCTGTCTCTAAGATACAGGAAGCCAGACTAGCCCGTGACCTGTGTGTAGTCTGTCTCTAGGATACAGGAAGCCAGACTAGCCCGTGACCTGTGTGTAGTCTGTCTCTAAGATACAGGAAGCTAGACTAGCCCGTGACCTGTGTGTAGTCTGTCTCTAAGATACAGGAAACCAGACTAGCCCGTGACCTGTGTGTAGTCTGTCTCTAAGATACAGGAAGCTAGACTAGCCCGTGACCTGTGTGTAATCTGTCTCTAAGATACAGGAAGCCAGACTAGCCCGTGACCTGTGTGTAGTCTGTCTCTAAGATACAGGAAGCTAGACTAGCCCGTGACCTGTGTGTAATCTGTCTCTAAGATACAGGAAGCCAGACTAGCCCGTGACCTGTGTGTAATCTGTCTCTAAAATACAGGAAGCCAGACTAGCCCGTGACCTGTGTGTAATCTGTCTCTAAGATACAGGAAGCCAGACTAGCCCGTGACCTGTGTGTAGTCTGTCTCTAAGATACAGGAAGCCAGACTAGCCCGTGACCTGTGTGTAATCTGTCTCTAAGATACAGGAAGCCAGACTAGCCCGTGACCTGTGTGTAATCTGTCTCTAAGATACAGGAAGCCAGACTAGCCCGTGACCTGTGTGTAATCTGTCTCTAGGATACAGGAAGCCAGACTAGCCCGTGACCTGTGTGTAATCTGTCTCTAAGATACAGGAAGCCAGACTAGCCCGTGACCTGTGTGTAATCTGTCTCTAAAATACAGGAAGCCAGACTAGCCCGTGACCTGTGTGTAGTCTGTCTCTAGGATACAGGAAGCCAGACTAGCCCGTGACCTGTGTGTAATCTGTCTCTAGGATACAGGAAGCTAGACTAGCCCGTGACCTGTGTGTAATCTGTCTCTAGGATACAGGAAGCTAGACTAGCCCGTGACCTGTGTGTAATCTGTCTCTAAGATACAGGAAGCCAGACTAGCCCGTGACCTGTGTGTAATCTGTCTCTAGGATACAGGAAGCCAGACTAGCCCGTGACCTGTGTGTAATCTGTCTCTAGGATACAGGAAGCCAGACTAGCCCGTGACCTGTGTGTAATCTGTCTCTAGGATACAGGAAGCCAGACTAGCCCGTGACCTGTGTGTAGTCTGTCTCTAGGATACAGGAAGCCAGACTAGCCCGTGACCTGTGTGTAATCTGTCTCTAGGATACAGGAAGCCAGACTAGCCCGTGACCTGTGTGTAATCTGTCTCTAGGATACAGGAAGCCAGACTAGCCCGTGACCTGTGTGTAATCTGTCTCTAGGATACAGGAAGCCAGACTAGCCCGTGACCTGTGTGTAGTCTGTCTCTAGGATACAGGAAGCCAGACTAGCCCGTGACCTGTGTGTAATCTGTCTCTAGGATACAGGAAGCCAGACTAGCCCGTGACCTGTGTGTAATCTGTCTCTAGGATACAGGAAGCCAGACTAGCCCGTGACCTGTGTGTAGTCTGTCTCTAGGATACAGGAAGCCAGACTAGCCCGTGACCTGTGTGTAATCTGTCTCTAAGATACAGGAAGCCAGACTAGCCCGTGACCTGTGTGTAATCTGTCTCTAAAATACAGGAAGCCAGACTAGCCCGTGACCTCTGTGTAGTCTGTCTCTAGGATACAGGAAGCCAGACTAGCCCGTGACCTGTGTGTAATCTGTCTCTAAGATACAGGAAGCCAGGCTAGCCCGTGACCTGTGTGTAATCTGTCTCTAGGATACAGGAAGCCAGACTAGCCCGTGACCTGTGTGTAGTCTGTCTCTAAGATACAGGAAGCCAGACTAGCCCGTGACCTGTGTGTAGTCTGTCTCTAAGATACAGGAAGCCAGACTAGCCCGTGACCTGTGTGTAATCTGTCTCTAGGATACAGGAAGCCAGGCTAGCCCGTGACCTGTGTGTAGTCTGTCTCTAAAATACAGGAAGCCAGACTAGCCCGTGACCTGTGTGGAGTCTGTCTCTAAGATACAGGAAGCCAGACTAGCCCGTGACCTGTGTGTAGTCTGTCTCTAAGATACAGGAAGCCAGACTAGCCCGTGACCTGTGTGTAGTCTTTGTCTCTAGGATACAGGAAGCCAGACTAGCCCGTGACCTGTGTGTAATCTGTCTCTAGGATACAGGAAGCCAGACTAGCCCGTGACCTGTGTGTAATCTTTGTCTCTAAGATACAGGAAGCCAGACTAGCCCGTGACCTGTGTGTAGTCTGTCTCTAAGATACAGGAAGCCAGACTAGCCCGTGACCTGTGTGTAATCTGTCTCTAGGATACAGGAAGCCAGACTAGCCCGTGACCTGTGTGTAGTCTGTCTCTAGGATACAGGAAGCCAGATTAGGCCGTGACCTGTGTGTAGTCTGTCTCTAAGATACAGGAAGCCAGGCTAGCCCGTGACCTGTGTGTAATCTGTCTCTAAGATACAGGAAGCCAGACTAGCCCGTGACCTGTGTGTAATCTGTCTCTAAGATACAGGAAGCCAGACTAGCCCGTGACCTGTGTGTAATCTGTCTCTAGGATACAGGAAGCCAGACTAGCCCGTGACCTGTGTGTAATCTGTCTCTAGGATACAGGAAGCCAGACTAGCCCGTGACCTGTGTGTAGTCTTTCTCTAAGATACAGGAAGCCAGACTAGCCCGTGACCTGTGTGTAATCTGTCTCTAGGATACAGGAAGCCAGACTAGCCCGTGACCTGTGTGTAATCTGTCTCTAAGATACAGGAAGCCAGGCTAGCCCGTGACCTGTGTGTAATCTTTGTCTCTAAGATACAGGAAGCCAGACTAGCCCGTGACCTGTGTGTAATCTGTCTCTAGGATACAGGAAGCCAGACTAGCCCGTGACCTGTGTGTAGTCTTTGTCTCTAAGATACAGGAAGCCAGGCTAGCCCGTGACCTGTGTGTAGTCTTTGTCTCTAAGATACAGGAAGCCAGACTAGCCCGTGACCTGTGTGTAATCTGTCTCTAGGATACAGGAAGCTAGACTAGCCCGTGACCTGTGTGTAATCTGTCTCTAGGATACAGGAAGCTAGACTAGCCCATGACCTGTGTGTAATCTGTCTCTAAAATACAGGAAGCCAGACTAGCCCGTGACCTGTGTGTAATCTGTCTCTAGGATACAGGAAGCCAGACTAGCCCGTGACCTGTGTGTAATCTGTCTCTAGGATACAGGAAGCCAGACTAGCCCGTGACCTGTGTGTAATCTGTCTCTAGGATACAGGAAGCCAGACTAGCCCGTGACCTGTGTGTAATCTTTGTCTCTAGGATACAGGAAGCCAGACTAGCCCGTGACCTGTGTGTAGTCTTTGTCTCTAGGATACAGGAAGCCAGACTAGCCCGTGACCTGTGTGTAGTCTGTCTCTAGGATACAGGAAGCCAGACTAGCCCGTGACCTGTGTGTAATCTGTCTCTAGGATACAGGAAGCCAGACTAGCCCGTGACCTGTGTGTAATCTTTGTCTCTAGGATACAGGAAGCCAGACTAGCCCGTGACCTGTGTGTAATCTGTCTCTAGGATACAGGAAGCCAGACTAGCCCGTGACCTGTGTGTAATCTTTGTCTCTAGGATACAGGAAGCCAGACTAGCCCGTGACCTGTGTGTAATCTGTCTCTAGGATACAGGAAGCCAGACTAGCCCGTGACCTGTGTGTAATCTTTGTCTCTAGGATACAGGAAGCCAGACTAGCCCGTGACCTGTGTGTAATCTGTCTCTAGGATACAGGAAGCCAGACTAGCCCGTGACCTGTGTGTAATCTTTGTCTCTCAGATACAGGAAGCCAGACTAGCCCGTGACCTGTGTGTAGTCTTTCTCTAAGATACAGGAAGCCAGACTAGCCCGTGACCTGTGTGTAGTCTTTCTCTAAGATACAGGAAGCCAGACTAGCCCGTGACCTGTGTGTAATCTTTGTCTCGAAGATACAGGAAGCCAGACTAGCCCGTGACCTGTGTGTAATCTGTCTCTAGGATACAGGAAGCCAGACTAGCCCGTGACCTGTGTGTAGTCTTTGTCTCTAAGATACAGGAAGCCAGACTAGCCCGTGACCTGTGTGTAATCTGTCTCTAGGATACAGGAAGCCAGACTAGCCCGTGACCTGTGTGTAATCTGTCTCTAAGATACAGGAAGCCAGACTAGCCCGTGACCTGTGTGTAATCTGTCTCTAAGATACAGGAAGCCAGACTAGCCCGTGACCTGTGTGTAATCTGTCTCTAGGATACAGGAAGCCAGACTAGCCCGTGACCTGTGTGTAGTCTTTGTCTCTAAGATACAGGAAGCCAGACTAGCCCGTGACCTGTGTGTAATCTGTCTCTAGGATACAGGAAGCTAGACTAGCCCGTGACCTGTGTGTAATCTGTCTCTAGGATACAGGAAGCTAGACTAGCCCGTGACCTGTGTGTAATCTGTCTCTAAGATACAGGAAGCCAGACTAGCCCGTGACCTGTGTGTAATCTGTCTCTAGGATACAGGAAGCCAGACTAGCCCGTGACCTGTGTGTAATCTGTCTCTAAGATACAGGAAGCCAGACTAGCCCGTGACCTGTGTGTAATCTTTGTCTCTAAGATACAGGAAGCCAGACTAGCCCGTGACCTGTGTGTAATCTTTGTCTCTAAGATACAGGAAGCCAGGCTAGCCCGTGACCTGTGTGTAATCTGTCTCTAAGATACAGGAAGCCAGACTAGCCCGTGACCTGTGTGTAATCTGTCTCTAAGATACAGGAAGCCAGGCTAGCCCGTGACCTGTGTGTAATCTGTCTCTAAGATACAGGAAGCCAGACTAGCCCGTGACCTGTGTGTAATCTTTGTCTCTAAGATACAGGAAGCCAGACTAGCCCGTGACCTGTGTGTAATCTTTGTCTCTAGGATACAGGAAGCCAGACTAGCCCGTGACCTGTGTGGAGTCTTTGTCTCTCAGATACAGGAAGCCAGACTAGCCCGTGACCTGTGTGTAATCTCTGTCTCTAGGATACAGGAAGCCAGACTAGCCCGTGACCTGTGTGTAATCTTTGTCTCTCAGATACAGGAAGCCAGGCTAGCCCGTGACCTGTGTGTAATCTGTCTCTCAGATACAGGAAGCCAGGCTAGCCCGTGACCTGTGTGGAGTCTTTGTCTCTCAGATACAGGAAGCCAGACTAGCCCGTGACCTGTGTGTAATCTCTGTCTCTAGGATACAGGAAGCCAGACTAGCCCGTGACCTGTGTGTAATCTTTGTCTCTAAGATACAGGAAGCCAGGCTAGCCCGTGACCTGTGTGTAATCTTTGTCTCTCAGATACAGGAAGCCAGACTAGCCCGTGACCTGTGTGTAATCTTTGTCTCTCAGATACAGGAAGCCAGACTAGCCGGGATAACGAAGCCTTGAAGAAAACCCTCCAGGACTACGATGAGATGGTGGAGAAGTGAGTAGACCCCGCCCCTACCGAGTATTCTCCTGTCTGATTGGTAGCTTGTCTCACCTTTCTCTTCCCTGATTGGTGACTTACCTCACCTACTCTGCTGGTTGGTCACTTTGGTCCAATATTCTTCCCTGATTGGTGGCTGGTCTGGACCTTCTCCCTGTCTGATTGGTGGCTGGTCTGGACATTCTCCCTGTCTGATTGGTGGCTGGTCTGGACCTTCTCCCTGTCTGATTGGTGGCTGGTCTGGACCTTCTCCCTGTCTGATTGGTGGCTGGTCTGGACCTTCTCCCTGTCTGATTGGTGGCTGGTCTGGACCTTCTCCCTGTCTGATTGGTGGCTGGTCTGGACCTTCTCCCTGTCTGATTGGTGGCTGGTCTGGACCTTCTCCCTGTCTGATTGGTGGCTGGTCTGGACCTTCTCCCTTCCTGATTGGTGGCTGGTCTGGACCTTCTCCCTGTCTGATTGGTGGCTGGTCTGGACCTTCTCCCTGTCTGATTGGTGGCTGGTCTGGACCTTCTCCCTTCCTGATTGGTGGCTGGTCTGGACCTTCTCCCTTCCTGATTGGTGGCTGGTCTGGACCTTCTCCCTGTCTGATTGGTGGCTGGTCTGGACCTTCTCCCTGTCTGATTGGTGGCTGGTCTGGACCTTCTCCCTGTCTGATTGGTGGCTGGTCTGGACCTTCTCCCTGTCTGATTGGTGGCTGGTCTGGACCTTCTCCCTGTCTGGTTGTCTGAATGGTGTATCTCCTCTTCTTCTGTATTGGTGATTCCCCCAGGCTAACATCTACTGCTATAGTGGTTCCTGCTTTAAAAGTTGGGAGCTGACGCTGCGGGACTTAACTCCACTCCAGTTTATATATATATATATAACATGTCTTACTGAGCCTTTCCATAAGTCCACTCCAGTTTCTTCAACTGTCTTCTGACTGTGATTAGAGCGATGTTGATGTTGTGCTGTGATGTCAGCAGATTACAGATGGTCTTTACCGATCCATCGTCATCCTCATTCATCAGTGAGTCGACGGCTTGAATAGTCTCTCTGGAAATGGAATACAATGTAAACATGTGCAGCAGACAGTAAAGACCAGCAGTCGATTCATTTCAGCATTATTTTTTAGCATGATTAGATCCACTTTACAGTATTGTAGCCTACTGTACCTGATCATTCTGCTGGGCTTTACAGTATTGTAGTCTACTGTACCTGATCATTCTGCTGGTCTTTACAGTATTGTAGCCTACTGTACCTGATCATTCTGCTGGGCTTTACAGTGTTGTAGTCTACTGTACCTGATCATTCTGCTGGTCTTTACAGTATTGTAGCCTACTGTACCTGATCATTTTCCTGGGCTTTACAGTATTGTAGCCTACTGTACCTGATCATTCTGCTGGGCTTTACAGTATTGTAGCCTACTGTACCTGATCATTTTCCTGGGCTTTACAGTATTGTAGCCTACCGTACCTGATCATTTTCCTGGGCTTTCGAGGTCGGTGTAAAACAGGCATCTGATTATATTGTTTGTGAATGGCAATGTCCGTGACCAAAATCACCAAGTCTACCAGTACTTTTGAAATGTCTCCAGTAGATTTTCCATATTCCTCCTGAAAGCCCTAATCTGATCGCTTAAATGAATAGAGATCCTGGTCATGTTGTTACAGCATAATCAAAGTGAGGACGATCAGCGTTCTGCTGTATACTTATAGCCTGTTGTAACCTGAAAGTCACACCTTTCCTCACCCCGCCCAAAACTCCACCCTTTAACACAGTTACCATTCAAAAACACGCTGTTTATCTAAAAAAAAAAGACATTGCGACCAAAGAGAACAGACAAAATGGACATAGTTCTCATCCAGACGGCTATAAGGAAGTGATGTCTGCTAAATAATCAAGTATTTATTACAAAAAAAGGTTTTAAATTCTCTGGTAATGCCAATATGGAAGACTATCAAATGCTTCTCAAAGATGCCCTCTGGTGGTCAAACTAGCACTAATTTGCATTAACAGAGAAAATGGCTGACCATTAGATAACGTTCCACAGAATGCTGCAGCAGCCCGCAAGGTGCTGCATGATGCGACGTTTAAAGGAAGAACCACTGTATCTACTGGTATATAACGGTTGTCCTGTAGGTACATCCCAGTTCTGATAACCCAGGCTAAGATCTACTGGTATATAACTGTTGTCCTGTAGGTACATCCCAGTGCTGATAACCCAGGCTAAGATCTACTGGTATATAACTGTTGTCCTGTAGGTACATCCCAGTGCTGATAACCCAGGCTAAGATCTACTGGTATATAACTGTTGTCCTGTAGGTACATCCCAGTGCTGATAACCCATCCCAGGCTAAGATCTACTGGTATAGAACTGTTGTCCTGTAGCTACATCCCAGTGCTGATAACCCAGGCTAAGATCTACTGGTATAGAACTGTTGTCCTGTAGGTACATCCCAGTTCTGATAACCCAGGCTAAGATCTACTGGTATAGAACTGTTGTCCTGTCCTATAGGTACATCCCAGTGCTGATAACCCAGGCTAAGATCTACTGGTATATAACTGTTGTCCTATAGGTACATCCCAGTGCTGATAACCCAGGCTAAGATCTACTGGTATATAACTGTTGTCCTATAGGTACATCCCAGTGCTGATAACCCAGGCTAAGATCTACTGGTATATAACTGTTGTCCTATAGGTACATCCCAGTGCTGATAACCCAGGCTAAGATCTACTGGTATATAACTGTTGTCCTATAGGTACATCCCAGTGCTGATAACCCAGGCTAAGATCTACTGGTATATAACTGTTGTCCTATAGGTACATCCCAGTGCTGATAACCCAGGCTAAGATCTACTGGTATATAACTGTTGTCCTGTAGGTACATCCCAGTGCTGATAACCCAGGCTAAGATCTACTGGTATATAACTGTTGTCCTGTAGGTACATCCCAGTGCTGATAACCCAGGCTAAGATCTACTGGTATATAACTGTTGTCCTGTCCTATAGGTACATCCCAGTGCTGATAACCCAGGCTAAGATCTACTGGTATATAACTGTTGTCCTGTCCTATAGGTACATCCCAGTGCTGATAACCCAGGCTAAGATCTACTGGTATATAACTGTTGTCCTGTCCTATAGGTACATCCCAGTGCTGATAACCCAGGCTAAGATCTACTGGTATATAACTGTTGTCCTGTAGGTACATCCCAGTGCTGATAACCCAGGCTAAGATCTACTGGTATAGAACTGTTGTCCTGTCCTATAGGTACATCCCAGTTCTGATGGCCCAGGCTAAGATCTACTGGAACAGGAGAACTACCAGATGGTTGAGAAGATCTTCCGTAAGTCGGTGGAGTTCTGCAACGAACACGACACCTGGAAGCTCAACGTGGCTCACGTTCTCTTCATGCAGGAGAACAAGTACAAGGAAGCCATCGGCTTTTACGAACCCATCGTTAAGAAACACTACGACAACGTGAGTTAACTGGAGAGGGAGGGAGATGGGGAGAGGGAGGGAGATGGGGGGGAGGGAGAGAGATGGGAGGGAGGGAGATGGGGGGAGGGAGAGAGATGGGGGGAGGGAGAGAGGGAGATGGGGGAGAGAGGGAGAGAGATGGGGGAGAGAGGGAGAGAGATGGGGAGAGAGGGAGAGAGGGAGGGAGATGGGGGAGAGAGGGAGAGAGATGGGGGAGAGAGGGAGGGAGATGGGGGGAGAGGGAGAGAGATGGGGGAGAGAGGGAGAGAGGGAGGGAGAAAGGAGAGAGGGAGGGAGATGGGGGGGAGAGAGGGAGAGAGATGGGGGAGAAAGGAGAGAGGGAGGGAGATGGGAGAGAGGGAGGGAGATGGGAGAGAGGGAGGGAGATGGGGGAGAAAGGAGAGAGGGAGGGAGATGGGGAGAGAGGGAGATGGGGGAGAGAGGGAGAGAGATGGGGGAGACGAGGAGATGGGGAGATGGGGGAGAGAGGGAGGGAGATGAGGGAGAGAGGGAGGGAGAAAGGAGAGAGGGAGGGAGATGGGGGAGAGAGGGAGAGAGATGGGGGAGATGAGGGAGATGGGGGAGGGAGAGAGGTGGGGAGAATGGAGAGAGGGAGGGAGATGGGGAGAGAGGGAGGGAGAAAGGAGTGAGGGAGGGAGAGAGGGAGAAAGGAGATGGGGGAGAAAGGAGAGAGGAGGGAGATGGGGGAGAGAGGGAGGGAGATGGGGGAGAAAGGAGAGAGGGAGGGAGATGGGGGAGAAAGGAGAGGGGGAGGGAGATGGGGGAGAGAGGAGAGAGGGAGGGAGATGGGGGATAGAGGAGAGAGGGAGGGAGATGGGGGAGAGAGGAGAGAGGGAGAGTGATGGGGGAGAAAGGAGAGAGGGAGGGAGATGGGAGAGAAAGGAGAGAGGGAGATGGGGAGAAAGGAGAGAGGGAGGGAGATGGGGGAGAAAGGAGAGAGGGAGGGAGATGGGGAGAGAGGGAGGGAGATGGGGGAGAAAGGAGAGAGGGAGGGAGATGGGGAGAAAGGAGAGAGGGAGGGAGATGGGAGGGAGATGGGGGAGAAAGGAGAGAGGGAGGGAGATGGGGGAGAAAGGAGAGAGAGGGAGATGGGGGAGAGAGGAGAGAGGGAGGGAGATGGGGGATAGAGGAGAGAGGGAGGGAGATGGGGGAGAGAGGAGAGAGGGAGCGAGATGGGGGAGAAAGGAGAGAGGGAGGGAGATGGGAGAGAAAGGAGAGAGGGAGGGAGATGGGGGAGAGAGGAGAGACGGAGAGAGATGGGGGAGAAAGGAGAGAGGGAGGGAGATGGGAGAGAAAGGAGAGAGGGAGGGAGATGGGGAGGAGAGAGGGAGAGAGAGGAGAGAGGGAGGGATCACATACATTGCCTTCAGGAAAATATTCAGACCCCTTGACTTTTTCCACACTTTGTTACATTTACAGCCTTATTCTAAAATTGATTAAAATATTTTTTCCCTCATCAACCTACACACAATACCCCATAATGAAGTAAAAAAATTGTGCTAATTTATTACAAATAAAAACTGAAATATCACATTTACATAAGTATTCAGACCCTTTACTCAGTACTTTGGCAGAGATTACAGCCTTGAGTCTTCTTGGGTATGATGCTACAAGCTTGGCACACCTGTATTTGGGGAGTTTCTCCCATTCTTCTCTGCAGATCCTCTCAAGCTCTGTCAGGTTGGATGGGGAGCGTCGCTGCACAGCTATTTTCAGGTCTCTCCAGAGATGTTCAAGTCTGGGCGCCGGCTGGGCAACAAGGACATTCAGTGACTTGTCCCAAAGCCACTCCTGCATTGTCTTGGCTGTGTGCTTAGGGTCTTCGTCCTGTTGGAAGGTGAACCTTCGCCCCAGTCTGAGGTCCAGGTTTTCATCAAGGATCACTCTATACTTTGCTTCGTTCATCTTTCCCTTGATCCTGACTAGTCTCCTAGTCCCTGCCGCTGAAAAACATCCCCACAGCATGATGCTGCCACCACCATGCTTCACCGTAGGGATGGTGCCAGGTTTCCTTCCAGACGTAATGCTTGGCATTCAGACCAAAGAGTTAAATCTTGGTTTCATCAGACCAGAGAATCTTGTTTCTCACGGTCTGAGAGTCTTTAGGTGCCTTTTGACAAATTCCTAGCGGGCTGTCATGTGTCTTTTACTGAGGAGTGGCTTCTGTCTGGCCACTCTACTATAAAGGCCTGATTAATGGAGTGTTGCACAGATGGTTGTCCTTCTGGAAGGTTCTCCCATCTCCACAGAGGAACTTTGGAGCTCTGTCAGAGTGACCATCAGGTTCTTGGTCACCTCTCTGACCAAGGTCCTTCTCCCCGATTGCTCAGTTTTACCGGGCAGCCAGCTCTAGGAAGAGTCTTGGTGGTTCCAAACATCTTCCATTTAAGAATGATGAGGCCACTGGGTCCTTCAACTCTGCAGAAATGTTTTGGTAGCCTTCCCCAGATCTGTGCCTCGACACAATCCTGTCTTGGAGCTCTAAGGACAATTCATTCCACCTCATGGCTTGGTTTCTTTCTCTGACATGCTCTGTCAACTGTGGAACCTTTCATATAGACAGGTGTGGGCCTTTCCAAATCATGACCAATCAATAGAATGTACCACAGGTGGACTCCATTCAAGTTGTAGAAACATCTCAAGGATGATCAATGGAAACAGGATGCACCTGAGATCAATTTCAAGTCTCATAGAAAAGGGTCTGAATACTTATGTAAAAAAACATCATTCTTTTATTTTTATTTTTTTTCGCAAAAAATTCTAGAAAACTGTTTTCGCTTTCTCGTTTTGGGTTATTGTGTGTAGATTGCTGAAGAACATGTTTTATTTCATCCATTTTAGAATAAGGCTGTAACGTAGCAATGTTTTTGGGAAAAGTCAAGAGGACTGAATGCTTTCCTAAGGCACAGTGTAAAACCATTTCAATGTTTACGGGCCTCCTGTAGTGAACTACTGTTGACTGTAATCATATAGACTATAGTTCTGTTGACCGTAGTCATATAGACTATAGTTCTGTTGACCGTAGTCATATAGACTATAGTTCTGTTGACCGTAGTCATATAGACTATAGTTCTGTTGACCGTAGTCATATAGACTATAGTTCTGTTGACCGTAGTCATATAGACTACAGTTCTGTTGACCGTAGTCATATAGACTACAGTTCTGTTGACCGTAGTCATATAGACTATAGTTCTGTTGAGACTATAGTTCTGTTGACCGTAGTCATATAGACTATAGTTCTGTTGACCGTAGTCATATAGACTATAGTTCTGTTGACCGTAGTCATATAGACTATAGTTCTGTTGACCGTAGTCATATAGACTATAGTTCTGTTGACCGTAGTCATATAGACTATAGTTCTGTTGACCGTAGTCATACAGACTATAGTTCTGTTGACCGTAGTCATATAGACTATAGTTCTGTTGACCGTAGTCATATAGACTATAGTTCTGTTGACCGTAGTCATATAGACTATAGTTCTGTTGACCGTAGTCATATAGACTATAGTTCTGTTGACCGTAGTCATATAGACTATAGTTCTGTTGACCGTAGTCATATAGACTATAGTTCTGTTGACTGTCATGACTATAGTTCTGTTGACCGTAGTCATATAGACTATAGTTCTGTTGACCGTAGTCATATAGACTATAGTTCTGTTGACCGTAGTCATATAGACTATAGTTCTGTTGACCGTAGTCATATAGACTATAGTTCTGTTGACCGTAGTCATATAGACTATAGTTCTGTTGACCGTAGTCATATAGACTATAGTTCTGTTGACCGTAGTCATATAGACTATAGTCTGTTGATAGTCATATAGACTATAGTTCTGTTGACCGTAGTCATATAG
>NW_026287410.1:0-15000 GCF_023373465.1 Oncorhynchus keta | reverse complement strand
AATGGTGTTTTTATCTCTCTTCCAGGACCCTACACTGTGTTAATAGGTTTTATATCTCTCTTCCAGGACTCTGCACTGTGTTAATGGGTTTTTATATCTCTCTTCCAGGACCTTGTACTGTGTTAATAGGTTTTATATCTCTCTTCAGGACTCTGCACTGTGTTAATTGTGTTTCTATCTCTCTTCCAGGACTCTGTACTGTGTTAATGGGGTTTCTATCTCTCTTCTAGGACCCTGTACTGTGTTAATTGTGTTTCTATCTTTCTTCCAGGAATCTGCACTGTGTTAATAGTGTCTCTATGTCTCTTCCAGGACCCTGTACTGTGTTAATAGTGTATCTATCTCTCTTTCAGGACCCTGTAATAGTGGTTTCAGTGTTAACCCTGTAGTGTAATCTATCTCTTTCAGGACCCTGTACTGTGTTAATAGGGTTTCTATCTGTGTTAATAGGGTTTATATCTCTTCCAGGACCCTGTACTGGTTAATGTGGTTTCTAATAGTGTTAATGGGTTTCTATCTCTCTTCCAGGACCCTGTACTGGGTTAATAGGTTTCTACTCTTCCAGGACCCTGTACTGTGTTAATAGTGTATCTATCTCTCTTTCAGGACCCTGTACAGTGTTAATAGTGTATATATCTCTCTTTCAGGACCCTGTACAGTGTTAATAGTGTATATATCTCTCTTTCAGGACCCTGTACAGTGTTAATAGGGTTTCTATCTCTCTTCCAGGACCCTGTACTGTGTTAATTAATAGGTTTTATATCTATCTCTCTTCCAGGACCCTGTACAGTGTTAATCTCTCTTCCAGGACCCTAGGGTATTATATCTCTCTTCCAGGACCCTGTACTGTGTTAGTAGTGTATTCTATGTCTCTTCCAGGACCCTGTACTGTGTTAATTAGGACTGTGTTTCTATCTCTCTTCCAGGACCCTGTACTGTGTAAATAGTGTTTCTATCTCTCTTCCAGGACCCTGTACTGTGCTAATAGTGTATCTATCTCTCTTCCAGGACCCTGTACTGTGTTAATAGGTTTATATCTCTTTCCAGGACCCTGTACTGTGTTAATAGTGTCTCTATCTCTCTTCCAGGACCCTGTACTGTGCCAAGGGGAACTACGACTTCGGCATCACCCGTGTCATCAAGAGTCTGGAACCGTACAACAAGAAGGTTGCACATTGTTTTTCTATCCGGCAGTTCTGGAACATTCTCTTGGAAAGCCAATGTTTTTGGATGTTTCTACCACTTCACCCCTGACAAACATGTTGGTAGTGTGTCCCAAATGACACCCTATTCCCTATATAGTGCACTACTCTGTTTAAAAGAAGTGCACTATATAGGGAATAGGGTGTCATTTGGGACACGACCCTTCCAGAGTGTTTGATCTTTGTTAGATATTGGCCAACCGAAACATAGCCCAGAGTTCTGCACCTGTGTCTGCTCACTCAGCCCAGCTGAACACACAGAGTGTCTCTGTAGGAGTGTTGTTGTCATTCCTACAACTCTATCAACCACACACTTGTTTAACTGGTTGTAACTGTTTTTCAGGCCAGGTACAAGTTGTTTAGATCAGGGTACCTGTCAAATGACTTTGAGTCTCCAGAGTG
Organism: Oncorhynchus keta; assembly: GCF_023373465.1. Lineage (NCBI taxonomy): Eukaryota > Metazoa > Chordata > Actinopteri > Salmoniformes > Salmonidae > Oncorhynchus > Oncorhynchus keta. The sequence goes on along the minus strand of NW_026287410.1, from coordinate 13,396 downwards.
TATATCCCCCCAGGGTTGGGAAATAACACAATGTCCAGACAGGTTTTCCATGAATCCTAGTTGGAAGATTCCCTGAATCAGGAGGGAACGAGAAGGACATATCTATTCCTCTGACCAGGGTTTCGTATCCTTCTCTCATTGGTTGTGGTCCTGTGTGTGTAGCTGGGAACAGACACCTGGTTCTATGCTAAGCGCTGTTTCCTGTCTCTGCTGGAGAACACGGCCAAACACATGATCATGATCAGGGACTCCGTTGTTCAGGAGTGTATTCAGTTCCTGGAGCACTGTGAAGGTACGGACGCACACACACACACACACACACACACACACACACACACACACACACACACACACACATAATTACACTTGCAGACAGACACACACACATGCACAGTTTCAACACACCATTTACCCTCCTTTCGTCCCTCTCCTCCCCCCTCCCCTCTCTCTCCTCCTCTCCTCCTCCTCCCTCCCTCCTCCCCCCCCCTCCTCCTCCCTCCCCTCTCCTCCACCCCTCTCCTCTCCCTCCCCCTCTCCCTCTCCCTCCCCCTCCCTCTTCTCCCCCTCTCCCTCCCCTCCCTCCCCCCCCCTCTCCCTCCTCCTCTCCCTCTCCCTCCTCCTCTCCCTGCCCTCTTCTCCTCTCCCTCTCCTCACCCCTCCCTCCCCTCCCCCTCCTCCTCCCTCCTCTCCCCTCCCTCCTCCTCTCCTGCCCTCTTTCCTCTCCTCCCTCTCTCCCTCCCCCTCTCCCTCCTCCTCTCCCTCCCTCCTCCTCTCCTGCCCTCTTTCCTCCTCCCTCCTCCCTCCCCTCTCCCCTCCCCCCTCCTCTCCCTCCCTCCCTCCCCTCCCTCCCTTCCCTCCTCCTCTCCCTCCCCCTCCCTCCCCCTCTCCTCCTCCCCTCCCCTCCTCCTCTCCTGCCCTCTTTCCTCCCTCCTCCTCCTCTCCTGCCCTCTTTCCTCTCCTCCCTCTCTCCTCACCCCTCTCCCTCCCCCCCTCTCCTCTCCTCCTCTCCCTCCCTCCTCCTCTCCTGCCCTCTTTCCTCTCCTCCCCCTCTCCTCTCTCCCTGTAGTGTACGGTAAGACAGAGCCAGCCATGATAGAACAGCCACTGGAGGAGGACAGGATGCACATCGGAAAGAACACCGTCACCTACGAGTCTCGCCTCCTCAAAGCTCTCTTCTACGAGGTCATCGGATGGAACCAGTGATGTCATACTAGAACGGAACAGAGCCTGTGATGTCATCGCACGGAACCCGCTGATGTCACCGGACAGAACCAGTAGTTTACACTAAAGCCTTTTTAAAACCTGTTCTACACCCCCAGACCTTACACAATGTTGTTGTAGCCCTGTGGTGTGTCCCAAAGAGCCCTATTCCCTACATCAGGGCTTCTCAAACCACTTCCTGGGACCCCAGACCTTACACAATGTTGTTGTAGCCCTGAACTAGGTCACCTGATTCAAGTAGTCAAAGGGCTTGACGTTTAGTTGACAAGTTGAATCAGGTGTGCTCGCCAATTATCATACTTGAGTAAAAGTAAAGACAGAAAATGACTCGAGCGAAAGTGAAAGTCGCCCAGTAAAATGCTACTTGAGTAAAAGTCTTAAAGTATTTGGTTTTAAATATACTGAAGTATATATATATGCCATTTAGCAGACGCTTTTATCCAAAGCGACTTACAGTCATGTGTGCATACATTCTACGTATGGGTGGTCCCGGGATCGAACCCACTACCCTGGCGTTACAAGCTCCATGCTCTACCAACTGAGCTACAGAAGGACCAATGTATAAATCATTTCAAATTCTGATATTAATCAAACCAGACGGCACCATTTTCAGTTTGTTATTTATTTACGGACAGCCAGGGTCTCCAACGCTCAGACATAATTTAAAAACAATGCATTTGTGTTTAGTCAGTCTGCCAGATCAGAGGCAGTAGAGATGACCAGGGGATGTTATTTTGATAAGTGCGTGAATTTGACCATTTTCCTCTCCTGCTAAAGCATTCAAAATGTAACGTGTACTTTTGGGTGTCGGGGAAAATGTTGGGAGGAAAAAGTGCATTTATTTTCTTTAGGAACGTAGTGAAATAAAAGTTAAAGTTGTCAAAAATATAAATAGTAAAGTACAGATTCCTCCAAAAACTACTGAAGTAAAATGACTTTAAAGTACTAGTTAAGTGGTTTCCACCCCTGGTGCTGTGGAATAGATGAAAACCATAGAACGACTGGGTGTCCCCAAGAGAGGATGGATACACACTGCCCTACATAAGTGCACTACTTTTCACCAGAGCCCTATGGGTTTGCCTGGTCAGAGGTAGTGGTATAAGTAAATAATTGGGTGCTATTTAGGACACATGTCCAGGTGAAGGGTCACACAGCCAGGTGAAGGGTCACACAGCCAGGTGAAGGGTCACACAGCCAGGTGAAGGGTCACACAGCCAGGTGAAGGGTCACACATCCAGGTGAAGGGTCACACATCCAGGTGAAGGGTCACACATCCAGGTGAAGGGTCACACATCCAGGTGAAGGGTCACACATCCAGGTGAAGGGTGGTTGACATTAAGGTGAAGGGTCACACATCCAGGTGAAGGGTGGTTGACATCCAGCTGAAGGGTCACACATCCAGATGAAGGGTCACACATCCAGGTGAAGGGTCACACATCCAGGTGAAGGGTCACACATCCAGGTGAAGGGTCACACATCCAGGTGAAGGGTCACACATCCAGGTGAAGGGTCACACATCCAGATGAAGGGTCACACATCCAGGTGAAGGGTCACACATCCAGGTGAAGGGTGGTTGACATCCAGGTGAAGGGTCACACATCCAGGTGAAGGGTCACACATCCAGGTGAAGGGTCACACATCCAGGTGAAGGGTGGTTGACATTCAGGTGAGTGGTCTCTTGGTGATGTCCTGCTCTGTCAGGTAGTAGTTGAGGTATCCTCCCAGAGCGCTCACTGACACGCCTGTTATGTGACTGGAACAACCATCTGGAGGGAGGAGAGATGGAACAGTACAACAGTATTGAAGCTGGGTTCTGAGTGTGTGTGTGTGTGTGTGTTTCTGTGTGTGTGTGTGTGTGTGTGTGTGTGTGTGCGCGCACGCACGTGCTGTTTCTCTTTTCTGTGTGTGTGTGTGTGTGTGTGTGTGTGTGTGTGTGTGTGTGTATCTGTGCTTGCTGGTTCTCTCTGTGTGTGTCTGTATGTGTGCATTTTGGCCATGAATAACACCAGGGATATTCTTGACACACACCCTTCAACATTCTCTCTCCTCTTCACTCTTCTGTGGGGCTGTGTAAAACATCCCACTTCCTGATCCTGCAGCCTCAGAATGTGCTGCAGCCAATCAACTTTGAGAAAGTCAGAGAAACCAGCCAATCCACACAGCAGTACTGTGGAGAGGGAGGAAGTTATAGAAAGTAAAATCATGGTCTCGTTTTAAACAAACTACAACTTATAAAGGTTTTACATGTTCAGTTTCTCTAAACACTGACTGTCATACTGCTTCATAGACACTCTAGTCTACTTGGAGTACACAGATAGGCCCTGCTCTAATGTAGTGCACTATATAGGGAACTGGGTGCCATAGATCTCTGCTCTAATGTAGTGCACTATATAGGGAACTGGGTGCCATAGATCTCTGCTCTAATGTAGTGCACTATATAGGGAACTGGGTGCCATAGATCTCTGCTCTAATGTAGTGCACTATATAGGGAACTGGGTGCCATAGATCTCTGCTCTAATGTAGTGCACTATATAGGGAACTGGGTGCCATAGATCTCTGCTCTAATGTAGTGCACTATATAGGGAACTGGGTGCCATAGATCTCTGCTCTAATGTAGTGCACTATATGCAGGGAACTGGGTGCCATAGATCTCTGCTCTAATGTAGTGCACTATATAGGGAACTGGGTGCCATAGATCTCTGGTCTAATGTAGTGCACTATATAGGGAACTGGGTGCCATAGATCTCTGCTCTAATGTAATGCACTATATAGGAACTGGGTGCCATAGATCTCTGCTCTAATGTAGTGCACTATATAGGGAACTGGGTGCCATAGATCTCTGCTCTAATGTAATGCACTATATAGGGAACTGGGTGCCATAGATCTCTGCTCTAATGTAGTGCACTATATAGGGAACTGGGTGCCATAGATCTCTGCTCTAATGTAGTGCACTATATAGGGAACTGGGTGCCATAGATCTCTGCTCTAATGTAATGCACTATATAGGGAACTGGGTGCCATAGATCTCTGCTCTAATGTAGTGCACTATATAGGGAACTGGGTGCCATAGATCTCTGCTCTAATGTAGTGCACTATATAGGGAACTGGGTGCCATAGATCTCTGGTCTAATGTAATGCACTATATAGGGAACTGGGTGCCATAGATCTCTGGTCTAATGTAATGCACTATATAGGGAACTGGGTGCCATAGATCTCTGCTCTAATGTAGTGCACTATATAGGGAACTGGGTGCCATAGATCTCTGGTCTAAAGTAGTGCACTATATAGGAACTGGGTGCCATAGATCTCTGCTCTAATGTAGTGCACTATATAGGGAACTGGGTGCCATAGATCTCTGCTCTAATGTAGTGCACATAGAACTCTAGATCTCTGCTCTAATGTAGTGCACTATATAGGGAACTGGGTGCCATAGATCTCTCACTAAGATTTAGATGCACTATTGTAAAGCACTATAGGGAACTGACTATTCTACTGGATGTCATAAGGTAATGCACTATATAGGGAACTGGCTCTGGATAGATCTCTGCTCTTAAATGTAGTCTATATAGGGAACTGGGTGCCATAGATCTCTGGTCTAATGTAGTGCACTATATAGGGAATAAGGGTGCTAAAGTAGTGCACTAAATAGGAAATCTCCCATGGGCTCTGGTCTAAAGTAGTGAACTATTTTAGGAATTGGGTGCCATAGATCTCTGCTCTAATGTAGTGCACTATAGGGAATAGTGTGTAATTTGAGACGGACTGTTTTCGATGAAGATGTCCTGGGTCTCCCGGTGACTATTCTTCACTGATGTCCATGTTTCCCTTCAGCATGTTGGGAGCAGAATGTCTTAAATGTCTCTGTTAGGTTAGCAACTGCGACATAGATGTCTGGTCTTGTAAACATGGCAGAACAAGGTCCTAATCTGGAGGAGGGGGCAAAGTAGGGAGGGGGGGGAGGATAGATAGAAAGTGAGGGGAATCCCGGGGTGTTTTCGAGGGTAGAGTCTCCAGGGAACTTAAATGATGATGAACTATGGTCATAAAGTTTCCCTTCAGCATGTTGGGGGAGGGGGTCCCTGGTAGGAGAGTCTCTCTGTTAGGGGGAGAGAGGGGGTTAGGGAGAAATGAGACGGACTGTTTTCGAGAGAGAGAGAGGGGTAGGGGTTAGGGAGCAGGGAGAGAGGGGGGTTAGGGGGAGGGGTTAGGGGGAGGCAGGGTTTAGGGGAGGGAGAGAGAGGGGGTTAGGGGAGAGGGGGGAGGGAGGAGAGGGGGGTTAGGGAGGGAGAGAGGGGTTAGGGGGAGGGGTTAGGAGGGAGGGGGAGGGGTTAGGGAGAGAGAGGAGGGGTTAGGGGAGGGGTTAGGAGGGAGGGGAGGGGAGGGAGAGAGAGGGGGTTAGGGAGAGAGAGGGGGAGGGAGAGAGGGGGTTAGGGAGGGAGAGAGAGGGGGTTAGGGGGAGGGGGGTTAGGAGGGGGGGAGGGAGGGAGAGAGAGAGGGGGTTAGGGGGAGGGGAGGGAGAGAGGGAGGGGGTTAGGGGAGAGGAGGGAGGAGAGAGAGGGGTTAGGGAGGGAGAGAGAGGGGTTAGGGAGGGAGGGAGGGAGGGAGAGAGGAGGGAGGCAGGGAGGGGGAAGAGAGAGGGAGGAGGGAGGAGGGGGTTAGGAAGGGAGAGAGGGAGGGAGAGAGAGAGAGGGAGGCAGGGAGGGAGGAAGAGAGAGGGAGGAGGGAGGAGGGGGTTAGGAAGGGAGAGAGGGAGGGGGCAGGGAGGGAGGAGGGACGGGGTTAGGGAGGGAGAGAGGGAGGAGGGAGGGGTTAGGGAGGGAGAGGGAGGGAGGAGAGAGAGGGAGGCAGGGAGGGAGGAAGAGAGAGGGAGGAGGGGGTTAGGAAGGGAGAGATGGGGAGGGAAATTGGGGAAGACAGGAAATATAGTGGAGCATAGAAAGTTAGGTGTGTGTGTGTGTGTGTGTGTGTGTGTGTGTGTGTGTGTGTGTGTGTGTGTGTGTGTGTGTGTGTGTGTGTGTGGTGTGTGTGTGTGTGTGTGTGTGTGTGTGTGTGTGTGTGTGTGTTCTCATAATCTCCCAGCATGAAGTAGAGCAGCTGGTGAGAGAGGGAGTAGTTAGGACATCCAAACCTCGTCATTGTATCACGACATGACTTGGTCACGATGCAAGGAGTCCCGTTGTTCTTCCTGACAAACCATCACATATACAGGCACGCGCACACAGGCACGCGCACACAGGCACACAAGCACACAAACACACAGGCACGTACACAGACACACAAGCACGTACACACACGCACAGGCACAGACACACAAGCACGTACGCACATATACAGGCAGAAAAATGTATTAGCAACCTGGTCAGGAAGCTGTAGGCCTTCTGGGTTTTATTACCCTCCTACTGACACACTGAAATACATGAGATTTAGTGAGGCATCACCTTGTGCCGCTCAATAAGCGCAGTGTGTGTGTGTGTGTTTAATGTGCGTGTGTGTGTGTTTACCATGTTCCCAGTAGCAGGGTCATACACTTGTCGCTCTGCGTCTCATCGTAACACTCCATGGTTCGACCGGAGGAGTAGGCCAGAGAGGGATCTGTGGAGCTCCACTCATGAGGTACTGACCAGAAGGTCCAGCTCAACAGAGGCTCAAACTCTACAGGAGAGAGAGAGAAAGAGAGAGAGAATGAGAAAGAGAGATGAGTGGGATGAGAGAGAGAAAGAGAGAGAGAGAGAGAAAGGTAGAGGGAGATGAGAGAGGTGTAGTATATTTACCTCTGTAGTATTTGGGGAGTCTTCTCCAGCTCGGTGACAGCCTTAGCCAGGCTCTGAAAGGCCTCCTGACCAGGGTTACCGAGCAGTGCGCTGAGACCAGCTCAGAGGGTCAGTGTGGGAGACTGCTTCCTTCAACTCCGCTGGGACGGAGAACAGGACATGGAAAGAGATGTTTTCAAAGACATCTGGTGACTGAAGTCATCTTTGGCTCTCCTATCTACAATGTTGACACTGCCCAGTATTTAAACTTTGACCAACCATTTTTGTATTTCAGTCAAAAATAATCACATATTCTGCTGTTTTCTTTCAAATCCAGCATGCCACTGATGCCACATAGCCAATAGCCAGGCTCTGGTCCAGCCTCCTGACACAGGGTTACCGTAAAAGCCAATCAGTGCGCCTGGAGAACTGTGCTCAGTGTTATGGGGACACATCAGTGTGGGGCCAGAACTGTGTCTCACTGCTTCCTTCAACTCAGACAGCCTGGGAACTGTGCCGTGTTAGAACAATAGACAATCAGACAGAAAAAGAGAACTGTGCCGTGTTATTCAAACACATAGCATCTGTAATTATTAAGTGACTGAATGTCATCATTTGCCAATCAGACAGCCTGGAGAACTGTGCCGTGTCCACATAGTACCTGGAGAACTGTTGTTATGCCCACAAGCCAACAGACAGCCCAGAACTGTGATCACACCATAATCAGACAGCCTTTGTATTTATATAGACAAAAATAATCAGACAGCCTGGAGAACTGTGCCGTGTTATGCGGACACATAGCCAATCATCCTGGAGAACTGTGCGGTGTTATGCGGGACATAGCCAATCAGACAGCCTGGAGAACTGTGCCGTGTTATGCGGGACACCGCAATAGTACTATAACGGGAAGCATTTGGTGCATGCTGACTTGCTGAGCCAGCAAATAGTCTAACAAAACAACCACATAAATAGACTACAATTTAATGTCCAGACATGTATCAAAAATAATCCACGTTTCCTCGACATACAGTATATTTCCTCGCATATTTGGGTAGTCTATGTGCATATTTGGGTAGTCTATGTGCATATTTGGGTAGTCTATGTGCATATTTGGGTAGTCTATGTGCATATTTGGGTAGTCTATGTGCGCACTTGTATTCCGTTGGACCAGACGAAGATTGTTGTGGATCGAAACGTCCTCATTAAAGGTGCTAATTAGGAGGATATATGATACACAGTATCAGATACAGTGTGCAGACCTTACTGTTACCCCCATGGTTACAGAATGATAACTAACGGCAGTGATAATAATGACCTAGTATACTAGAATCTCACCCTGCAGGATGATGTACCCGACCACCCGTCTAGGTTGATGTTACCGTGCTCTTGCTCCAGGAACGATGCGCTTTTTAATATAATCTCCTGCGCCGCATTGGCGAGGCTGGCTAGAATCACATCAATGACCTCCTCCTGCGCCGCATTGGTTTATTATATTACAAATGCAGTACCTGAGAAAAATCAAGGACAAAAACAGTCATATAGTTACAAACCTGTAGCCATGTTCTGGATATAGGCTACTAAAAGTCTAGCAGTCATAGTTACGCCCGAGGCTAAACCCCAAACGGTTGACGCAGTCATACATTTGATGACATATACCTGATTTGCAAGAGTGATTTGCAAAGGGTGATGTGCTTGTTTGGCGTAAAACGAGCTGTCACGTGGCTACGATCGATTGAGAAACTGGGAATTACAGTCAGTTTTATTAATTAAATTATAGTTACAGTTTATAGTTACATATACCTGTAAATATAATGTCATAGTACCTGGAGTTTAATATAATCTCTAATCTGCCTGTGATGGAATTTGAAAATAGAAAGTTATTATAGGGGTACAGAAAGTGTAGTTTAGATCATAGTACCTGTTTAATAAATTAATGAATTTGATTCAATGTACCAAGACAGTTAGTTTTGTCCAATGTATAGCTTCCTGTAGTTTAATAGCTCTAGGTTTATGGCTACCTGTAGTTACAGTTATATAGTTACATAGTACCTGTAGTTTAATATAATCTCTATAGTTACAGTCCTGAGTTACATAAAGTTTAATAGAATCTCTATAGTACCTGTAGTTTAATATAATCTCTATGGTTACAGTTATATAGTTACATAGTACCTGTAGTTTAATAGAATCTCTATAGTACCTGTAGTAGAGAGAATATAATCTCTATGGTTACAGTCATATAGTTACATAGTACCTGTAGTTTAATAGAATCTCTATGGTTAGACAGTAATATAGTTACATAGTACCTGTAGTTTAATAGAATCTCTATAGTACCTGTAGTTTAATATAATCTCTATGGTTACAGTCATATAGTTACATAGTACCTGTAGTTTAATATAATCTCTATAGTACCTGTAGTTTATAGTTACATAGTACCTGTAGTTTAATAGAATCTCTATAGTACCTGTAGTTTAATATAATCTCTATGGTTACAGTCATATAGTTACATAGTACCTGTAGTTTAATATAATCTCTATAGTACCTGTAGTTTTAATATAATCTCTATAGTTACAGTCATATAGTTAGTCTATAGTCTCATAGTACCTGTAGTTTAATATAATCTCTATGGTTACAGTCATATAGTTACATAGTACCTGTAGTTTAATAGAGTCTCTATAGTTACAGTCATATAGTTACATAGTACCTGTAGTTTAATAGAGTCTCTATAGTACCTGTAGTTTAATATAATCTCTATGGTTACAGTCATATAGTTACATAGTACCTGTAGTTTAATAGAATCTCTATGGTTACAGTCATATAGTTACATAGTACCTGTAGTTTAATAGAATCTCTATAGTACCTGTAGTTTAATATAATATCTATAGTTACAGTCATATAGTTACATAGTACCTGTAGTTTAATATAATCTCTATGGTTACAGTATATAGTTACATAGTACTGTAGTTTAATAGAATCTCTATAGTTACAGTCATATAGTTAATATAATCATATATAGTTACATAGTACCTGTAGTTTAATATAATCTCTATGGTTACAGTCATATAGTTACATAGTACCTGTAGTTTAATATAATCTCTATAGTACCTGTAGTTTAATAGAATCTCTATAGTCATATAGTTACATAGTACCTGTAGTTTAATATAATCTCTATAGTTACAGTACCTGTAGTTTAATAGTCTCTATAGTTACAGTCATATAGTTACATAGTACTAGTTTAATAGAATCTCTATAGTAGTTACAGTCATATAGTTACATAGTACCTGTAGTTTAATATAATCTCTATAGTACAGTCAATATAATTACATAGTACCTGTAGTTTAATAGTCATATAGTACCTGTAGTTTAATATAATCTATATAGTTACATAGTACCTGTAGTTTAATAGAAATAGTCTCTAGTACCTGTACATAGTTTAATATAGAATTACATAGTACCTGTAGTTTAATAGAATCTCAGTCATATAGTTAGTACCTGTAGTTTAATATAATCTCTATAGTAATATAATCCTGTAGTTACAGTCATAGTACCTGTAGTCTCTATAGTACCTGTAGTTTAATAGAATCTCTATAGTTACAGTCATAGTACCTGTAGTTTAATAGAGTCTCTATAGTACCTGTAGTTTAATAGAATATCTATAGTACCTGTAGTTTAATATAATATCTATAGTACTGTAGTTTAATATAATCTCTATAGTACCTGTAGTTTAATATAATCTCTATAGTACCTGTAGTTTAATATAGTCTCTATAGTACCTGTAGTTTAATATAATCTATATAGTTACAGAATCATATAGTTTTAATATAATATCTATAGTACCTGTAGTTTAATAGAATACCTGTAGTTTAATATAATATCTATAGTTACAGTCATATAATCTATATAGTACCTGTAGTTTAATAGAATCTCATAGTACCTGTAGTTTAATAGAATCTCTATAGTACCTGTAGTTTAATATAAGTCTCTATAGTTACATAGTACCTGTAGTTTAATAGTTACTATAGTACCTGTAGTTTAATATAATATCTATAGAATTTAATAGAGTCTCTATAGTACCTACAGTCATATAGTTCTACATAGTACCTGTAGTTTAATAGAATCTCTATAGTACTATAGTACTGTAGTTTAATATAATCTCTATATAGAGTTTAATTACATAGTACCTGTAGTTTAATAGAATCTCTATAGTACCTGTAGTTTAATAGAATCTATAGTTACAGTCATATAGTTACATAGTACCTGTAGTTTAATATAATCTCTATAGTACCTACTCAGTCATATAGTTACATAGTACCTGTAGTTTAATAGAATCTATAGTACCTGTAGTTTAATAGAATCTCTATAGTACCTATAGTACCTGTAGTTTAATAGAATCTCTAACCTGTAGTTTTAATAGAATCTCTATAGTTACCTGTAGTTTATATATAGTTACAGTCTATAGTTACATAGTACCTGTAGTTTAATATAATCTCTATAGTACCTGTCATTTAATAGAATCTACAGTATAGTACCTGTAGTTTAATAGAATCTCTATAGTTACTCTAGTTACATCATAGTTACATAGTACCTGTAGTTTAATAGAATCTCTATAGTACCTGTAGTTTAATAGTCATATAGTTAGTCATATAGTACCTGTAGTTTAATAGAATCTCTAGTACCTGTAGTTTAATAGAATCTCTATAGTTACCTGTAGTTTAATAGAATCTCTATAGTACCTGTAGTTTAATATAATATCATAGTCATAGTTTAATAGAATCATAGTACCTGTAGTTTAATATAATCTATATAGTACCTGTAGTTTAATATAATCTCTATAGTACAGTCATTTAATAGAGTCTCTATAGTACCTGTAGTTTAATAGAATCTCTATAGTTACAGTCATATAGTTACCTGTAGTTATATAGTACCTGTAGTTTAATATAATCTCTATAGTACCTGTTAGTTTAATAGAGTCTCTATAGTACCTGTAGTTTAATAGAATCTCTATAGTTACAGTCATATAGTTACATAGTACCTGTAGTTTAATATAATCTCTATAGTTACCATATAGTTAGTACCTGTAGTTTAATATAATCTCTATAGTACCTGTAGTTTAATAGAATCTCTATAGTACCTGTAGTTTAATAGAATCTCTATAGTTACAGTCATATAGTTACATAGTACCTGTAGTTTAATAGAATCTCTATAGTTACAGTCATATAGTTACATAGTACCTGTAGTTTAATATAATCTCTATAGTACCTGTAGTTTAATAGAATCTGCATAGTACCTGTAGTTTAATAGAATCTCTATATAGTAGTTTAAGTCATATAGTTATATAGTACCTGTAGTTTAATAGAATCTCTATAGTACCTGTAGTTTAATAGAATCTCTATAGTTACAGTCATATAGTTACATAGTACCTGTAGTTTAATATAATCTCTATAGTACCTGTAGTTTAATATAATCTCTATAGTACCTGTAGTTTAATAGAATCTCTATAGTACCTGTTAATATAATCTCTATATAGTACCTGTAGTTTAATAGAGTCTCTATAGTTACAGTCATATAGTTACATAGTACCTGTAGTTTAATAGAATCTCTATAGTTACAGTCATATAGTTACATAGTACCTGTAGTTTAATATAATCTCTACCGTAGTCATAGAGTTACTATAGTACAGTCATATAGTTACATAGTACCTGTAGTTTAATAGAATCTCTATAGTACCTGTAGTTTAATAGAATCTCTATAGTTACAGTCATATAGTTACATAGTACCTGTAGTTTAATATAATCTCTATAGTACCTGTAGTTTAATAGAATCTCTATAGTACCTGTAGTTTAATATAATCTCTATAGTACCTGTAGTTTAATAGAATCTCTATAGTTACAGTCATATAGTTACATAGTACCTGTAGTTTAATATAATCTATATAGTTACAGTAGTTTAATAGAATCTACATAGTACCTGTAGTTTAATAGAATCTCTATAGTACCTGTAGTTTAATAGAATAGTTACCTGTAGTCTTATAGTACCTGTAGTTTAATATAATCTCTATAGTACCTGTAGTTTAATATAATCTCTATAGTTACAGTCATATAGTTACATAGTACCTGTAGTTTAATAGAGTCTCTATAGTTACCTGTAGTAGTTAATAGAATCTCTATAGTACCTGTAGTTTAATAGAATCTCTATAGTTACAGTCATATAGTTACATAGTACCTGTAGTTTAATAGAGTCTCTATAGTACCTACAGTTTATATAATCTCTATTTACAGTCATATAGTTACATAGTACCTGTAGTTTAATAGTACCTGTAGTTTAATAGAATCTCTATAGTTACATAGTACCTGTAGTTTAATATATAGTCTCTATAGTACCTATAGTTTAATATAATCTATATAGTTACAGTCATATAGTTACATAGT
>NW_026287408.1:0-127882 GCF_023373465.1 Oncorhynchus keta | reverse complement strand
TTACAGCCATATCATCCATCCTAACAGAACACATTACAGCCATATCATCCATCCATCAGAACAGAACACCTTACAGCCATATCATCCATCCATCCTAACAGAACACCTTACAGCCATATCATCCATCCATAACAGAACACATTATAGCCATATCATCCATCCATCATGAACAGAACACTTACAGCCATGTCATCCATCCATCCTAACAGAACACCTTACAGCCATGTCATCCATCCATCCTAACAGAACACCTTACAGCATATCATTCATCCATCCTAACAGAACACATTACAGCCATATCATCCATCCATCCTAACAGAACACCTTACAGCCATATCTATCCATCCTAACAGAGACACATTACAGCCATATCATCCATCCATCATAACAGAACACATTACAGCCATATCATCCATCCATCCTAACAGAACACCTTACAGCCATATCATCCATCCTAACAGAGCACATTACAGCCATATCATCCATCCTAACAGAACCCATTACAGCCATATCATCCATCCATCCTAACAGAACACCTTACAGCCATGTCATCCATCCATCCTAACAGAACACCTTACAGCCATGTCATCCATCCATCCTAACAGAACACCTTACAGCCATATCATCCATCCATCATAACAGAACACATTACAGCCATATCATCCATCCATCCTAACAGAACACCTTACAGCCATATCATCCATCCATCTAACAGAACACCTTACAGCCATATCATCCATCCATCCTAACAGAACACATTACAGCCATATCATCCATCCATAACAGAACACCTTACAGCCATATCATCCATCCTAACAGAGACACATTACAGCCATATAATCCATCCATCCTAACAGAACACCTTGCAGCCATATCATCCATTCCTTAGAACACCTTACAGCCATATCATCCATCCATCCCTAACAGAACACCTTACAGCCATATCATCCATCTAACAGAGACACATTACATCCATATCATCCCATCCTAACAGAACACATACAGCCATATCATCCATCCTAACAGAACACATTACAGCCATATCATCCATCCTAACAGAACACATTACAGCCATATCATCCATCCTAACAGAACACATTACAGCCATATAATCCATCCATCCTAACAGAACACCTTACAGCCATATCATCCATCCATCCTAACAGAACACCTTACAGCCATATCATCCATCCTAACAGAACACATTACAGCCATATCATCCATCCATCCTAACAGAACACCTTACAGCCATATCATCCATCCTAACAGAACACATTACATCCATATCATCCATCCTAACAGAACACATTACAGCCATATCATCCATCCTAACAGAACACATTACAGCCATATCATCCATCCATCCTAACAGAACACCTTACAGCCATATCATCCATCCATCCTAACAGAACACCTTACAGCCATATCATCCATCCATCCTAACAGAACACATTACAGCCATATCATCCATCCTAACAGAACACATTACAGCCATATCATCCATCCATCAGAACAGAACACCTTACAGCCATATCATCCATCCATCCTAACAGAACACATTACAGCCATATCATCCATCCTAACAGAACTCCTTACAGCCATATAATCCATCCATCCTAACAGAACACCTTACAGCCATATCATCCATCCTAACAGAACACCTTACAGCCATATCATCCATCCTAACAGAACACATTACAGCCATATCATCCATCCTAACAGAACACATTACAGCCATATCATCCATCCTAACAGAACCCATTACAGCCATATCATCCATCCATCCTAACAGAACACCTTACAGCCATGTCATCCATCCATCCTAACAGAACACCTTACAGCCATGTCATCCATCCATCCTAACAGAACACCTTACAGCCATATCATCCATCCATCATAACAGAACACATTACAGCCATATCATCCATCCATCCTAACAGAACACCTTACAGCCATATCATCCATCCTAACAGAACACCTTACAGCCATATCATCCATCCTAACAGAACACATTACAGCCATATCATCCATCCATCCTAACAGAACACATTACAGCCATATCATCCATCCTAACAGAACACCTTACAGCCATATCATCCATCCATCCTAACAGAACACATTACAGCCATATCATCCATCCTAACAGAACACCTTACAGCCATATCATCCATCCATCCTAACAGAACACATTACAGCCATATCATCCATCCTAACAGAACACATTACAGCCATATCATCCATCCATCCTAACAGAACACCTTACAGCCATATCATCCATCCATCCTAACAGAACACCTTACAGCCATATCATCCATCCATCCTAACAGAACACCTTACAGCCATATCATCCATCCTAACAGAACACCTTACAGCCATATCATCCATCCTAACAGAACACATTACAGCCATATCATCCATCCATCCTAACAGAACACCTTACAGCCATATCATCCATCCTATCAGAACACCTTACAGCGATATCATCCATCCATCCTAACAGAACACACATTACATCCATATCATCCATCCATCCTAACAGAACACATTACAGCCATATCATCCATCCTAACAGAACACCTGACCCATATCATCCATCCATCCTAACAGAACACATTACAGCCATATCATCCATCCTAACAGAACACATTACAGCCATATCATCCATCCTAACAGAACACATTACAGCCATATCATCCATCCATCCTAACAGAACACCTTACAGCCATATCATCCATCCTAACAGAACACCTTACAGCCATATCATCCATCCTAACAGAACACATTACAGCCATATCATCCATCCATCCTAACAGAACACATTACAGCCATATCATCCATCCTAACAGAACACCTTACAGCCATATCATCCATCCATCCTAACAGAACACCTTACAGCCATATCATCCATCCTAACAGAACACATTACAGCCATATCATCCATCCTAACAGAACACATTACAGCCATATCATCCATCCTAACAGAACACCTTACAGCCATATCATCCATCCATCCTAACAGAACACCTTACAGCCATATCATCCATCCATCCTAACAGAACACATTACAGCGTGTCATCCATCCATCCTAACAGAACACCTTACAGCCATATCATCCATCCATCCTAACAGAACACATTACAGCCATATCATCCATCCATCCTAACAGAACACCTTACAGCCATATCATCCATCCATCCTAACAGAACACCTTACAGCCATGTCATCCATCCATCCTAACAGAACACCTTACATCCAGCATCATCCATCCTAACAGAACACCTTACAGCCATATCATCCATCCATCATAACAGAACACCTTACAGCGATGTCATCCATCCATCCTAACAGAACACCTTACAGCCATATCATCCATCCTAACAGAACACATTACAGCCATATCATCCATCCATCCTAACAGAACACCTTACAGCCATATCATCCATCCATCCCTAACAGAACACCTTACAGTCATATCATCCATCCTAACAGAACACCTTACAGCCATATCATCCATCCATCCTAACAGAACACCTTTACATCCATATCATCCATCCTAACAGAACACATGTTTTCCATATCATCCATCCATCCCTAACAGAACACCTACATCCATATCATCCATCCTAACAGAACACCTTACAGCCATGTCATCCATCCTAACAGAACACCTTACATCCATATCATCCATCCTAACAGAACACCTTACAGCCATATCATCCATCCATCATAACAGAACACCTTACAGCGATGTCATCCATCCATCCCTTCCTACAGAACACCTTACAGCCATATCATCCATCCTAACAGAACACATTACAGCCATATCATCCATCCTAACAGAACAGCTTACAGCCATATCATCCATCCTAACAGAACACCTTACAGCCATATCATCCATCCTAACAGAACAGCTTACAGCCATATCATCCATCCATCCTAACAGAACACCTTACAGCCATATCATCCATCCATCCTAACAGAACACATTACAGCCATATCATCCATCCATCCTAACAGAACACCTTACAGCCATATCATCCATCCTAACAGAACAGCTTACAGCCATATCATCCATCCATCCTAACAGAACACCTTACAGCCATATCATCCATCCATCCTAACAGAACACATTACAGCCATATCATCCATCCATCCTAACAGAACACCTTACAGCCATATCATCCATCCTAACAGAACACATTACAGCCATATCATCCATCCTAACAGAACACATTACAGCCATATCATCCATCCATCCTAACAGAACACATTACAGCCATATCATCCATCCATCCTAACAGAACACCTTACAGCCATATCATCCATCCATCCTAACAGAACACCTTACAGCCATATCATCCATCCATCCTAACAGAACACCTTACAGCCATATCATCCATCCTAACAGAACACATTACAGCCATATCATCCATCCTAACAGAACACCTTACAGCCATATCATCCATCCTAACAGAACACATTACAGTCATATCATCCATCCATCCTAACAGATGTCACATCCATACAGAACATGTCATCCATCCATCCTAACAGAACACCTTACAGCCATATCATCCATCCATCCTAACAGAACACCTTACAGTCATATCATCCATCCTAACAGAACACCTATACAGCCATATCATCCATCCATCCTAACAGAACACCTTACATCCATATCATCCATCCTAACAGAACACATTACAGTCATATCATCCATCCATCCTAACAGAACACATTACAGCCATATCATCCATCCATCCTAACAGAACACATTACAGCCATATCATCCATCCATCCTAACAGAACACCTTACAGCCATATCATCCATCCTAACAGAACACCTTACAGCCATATCATCCATCCTAACAGAACACATTACAGCCATATCATCCATCCATCCTAACAGAACACCTTACAGCCATATCATCCATCCTAACAGAACACCTTACAGCCATATCATCCATCCTAACAGAACACATTACAGCCATATCATCCATCCATCCTAACAGAACACATTACAGCCATATCATCCATCCTAACAGAACACCTTACATCCATATCATCCATCCTAACAGAACACCTTACAGCCATATCATCCATCCATCCTAACAGAACACCTTACAGCCATATCATCCATCCTAACAGAACACCTTACAGCCATATCATCCATCCTAACAGAACCCATTACAGCCATATCATCCATCCATCCTAACAGAACACCTTACAGCCATATCCTCCATCCTAACAGAACCCATTACAGCCATATCATCCATCCATCCTAACAGAACACCTTACAGCCATATCATCCATCCTAACAGAACACCCCTTACAGCCATATCATCCATCCTAACAGAACACCTGACAGCCATGTCATCCATCCATCCTAACAGAACACCTTACAGCCATATCATCCATCCTAACAGAACACATTACAGCCATATCATCCATCCATCCTAACAGAACACCTTACATCCATATCATCCATCCTAACAGAACACCTTACAGCCATATCATCCATCCATCCTAACAGAACACCTTACAGCCATATCATCCATCCATCCTAACAGAACACCTTACAGCCATATCATCCATCCATCCTAACAGAACACATTACAGCCATATCATCCATCCTAACAGAACACATTACAGCCATATCATCCATCCATCCTAACAGAACACATTACAGCCATATCATCCATCCATCAGAACAGAACACCTTACAGCCATATCATCCATCCATCCTAACAGAACACATTACAGCCATATCATCCATCCTAACAGAACTCCTTACAGCCATATCATCCATCCATCCTAACAGAACACCTTACAGCCATATCATCCATCCTAACAGAACACATTACAGCCATATCATCCATCCTAACAGAACACATTACAGCCATATCATCCATCCTAACAGAACACCTTACAGCCATATCATCCATCCATCCTAACAGAACACCTTACAGCCATATCATCCATCCTAACAGAACACATTACAGCCATATCATCCATCCTAACAGAACACCTTACAGCCATATCATCCATCCTAACAGAACACATTACAGCCATATCATCCATCCTAACAGAACACATTACAGCCATATCATCCATCCTAACAGAACACCTTACAGCCATATCATCCATCCTAACAGAACACATTACAGCCATATCATCCATCCTAACAGAACACCTTACAGCCATATCATCCATCCTAACAGAACACATTACAGCCATATCATCCATCCTAACAGAACACATTACAGCCATATCATCCATCCTAACAGAACACATTACAGCCATATCATCCATCCTAACAGAACACATTACAGCCATATCATCCATCCTAACAGAACACCTTACAGCCATATCATCCATCCTAACAGAACACATTACAGCCATATCATCCATCCTAACAGAACACCTTACAGCCATATCATCCATCCATCCTAACAGAACACCTTACAGCCATATCATCCATCCATCCTAACAGAACACCTTACAGCCATATCATCCATCCATCCTAACAGAACACCTTACAGCCATATCATCCATCCATCCTAACAGAACACCTTACAGCCATATCATCCATCCATCCTAACAGAACACCTTACAGCCATATCATCCATCCATCCTAACAGAACACCTTACATCCATATCATCCATCCTAACAGAACACCTTACAGCCATATCATCCATCCATCCTAACAGAACACCTTACAGCCATATCATCCATCCATCCTAACAGAACACCTTACAGCCATATCATCCATCCATCCTAACAGAACACATTACAGCCATATTATCCATCCTAACAGAACACATTACAGCCATATCATCCATCCATCCTAACAGAACACATTACAGCCATATCATCCATCCATCCTAACAGAACACATTACAGCCATATCATCCATCCATCCTAACAGAACACATTACAGCGATATCATCCATCCATCAGAACAGAACACCTTACAGCCATATCATCCATCCAACAGACACATTACAGCCATATCATCCATCCTAACAGAACTCCTTACAGCCATATCATCCATCTATCCTAACAGAACACCTTACAGCCATATCATCCATCCTAACAGAACACATTACAGCCATATCATCCATCCTAACAGAACACCTTACAGCCATATCATCCATCCATCCTAACAGAACACATTACATCCATATCATCCATCCTAACAGAACACATTACAGCCATATCATCCATCCATCCAAACTGAACACATTACAGCCATATCATCCATCCTAACCAACACATTACATCCATATCATCCATCCTAACAGAACACATTACAGCCATATCATCCATCCATCCTAACAGAACACATTACAGCCATATCATCCATCCTAACAGACACATTACAGCCATATCATCCATCCTAACAGAACCCATTACAGCCATATCATCCATCCATCCTAACAGAACACCTTACAGCCATATCATCCATCCATCCTAACAGAACACATTACAGCCATATCATCCATCCTAACAGAACACCTTACAGCCATATCATCCATCCTAACAGAACACATTACAGCCATATCCTCCATCCTAACAGAACCCATTACAGCCATATCATCCATCCTAACAGAACACATTACAGCCATATCATCCATCCTAACAGAACACCTTACATCCATATCATCCATCCATCCTAACAGAACACCTTACATCCATATCATCCATCCATCCTAACAGAACACATTACAGCCATATCATCCATCCTAACAGAACACCTTACAGCCATATCATCCATCCTAACAGAACACCTTACAGCCATATCATCCATCCATCCTAACAGAACACATTACAGCCATATCATCCATCCATCCTAACAGAACACATTACAGCCATATCATCCATCCTAACAGAACACCTTACAGCCATATCATCCATCCATCCTAACAGAACACATTACAGCCATATCATCCATCCATCCTAACAGAACACATTACAGCCATATCATCCATCCTAACAGAACACATTACAGCCATATCATCCATCCTAACAGAACACCTTACAGCCATATCATCCATCCATCCTAACAGAACACCTTACAGCCATATCATCCATCCTAACAGAACACCTTACAGCCATATCATCCATCCTAACAGAACACATTACAGCCATATCATCCATCCATCCTAACAGAACACATTACAGCCATATCATCCATCCTAACAGAACACATTACAGCCATATCATCCATCCATCCTAACAGAACACATTACAGCCATATCATCCATCCTAACAGAACACATTACAGCCATATCATCCATCCTAACAGAACACCTTCAGCCATATCATCCATCCATCCTAACAGAACAGCTTACAGCAATATCATCCATCCTAACAGAACCCATTACAGCCATATCATCCATCCATCCTAACAGAACACATTACAGCCATATCATCCATCCATCCCTAACAGAACACCTTACAGCCATATCATCCATCCTAACAGAACACATTACAGCCATATCATCCATCCTAACAGAACTCCTTACAGCCATATCATCCATCCATCCTAACAGAACACCTTACAGCCATATCATCCATCCTAACAGAACACCTTACAGCCATATCATCCATCTTAACAGAACACCTTACAGCCATATCATCCATCCTAACAGAACACATTACAGCCATATCATCCATCCTAACAGAACACATTACAGCCATATCATCCATCCTAACAGAACACCTTACAGCCATATCATCCATCCTAACAGAACACCTTACAGCCATATCATCCATCCATCCTAACAGAACACATTACATCCATATCATCCATCCTAACAGAACACATTACAGCCATATCATCCATCCTAACAGAACACCTTACAGCCATATCATCCATCCATCCTAACAGAACACATTACATCCATATCATCCATCCTAACAGAACACATTACAGCCATATCATCCATCCTAACAGAACACATTACAGCCATATCATCCATCCATCCTAACAGAACACATTACAGCCATATCATCCATCCTAACAGAACACCTTACAGCCATATCATCCATCCATCCTAACAGAACACATTACATCCATATCATCCATCCTAACAGAACACATTACAGCCATATCATCCATCCTAACAGAACACCTTACATCCATATCATCCATCCATCATAACAGAACACCTTACATCAATCCATATCATCCATCCATCCTAACAGAACACCTTACAGCCATATCATCCATCCTAACAGAACACCTTACAGCCATATCATCCATCCATCCTAACAGAACACATTACAGCCATATCATCCATCCATCCTAACAGAACACATTACAGCCATATCATCCATCCTAACAGAACACCTTACAGCCATATCATCCATCCTAACAGAACACCTTACAGCCATATCATCCATCCTAACAGAACACCTTACAGCCATATCATCCATCCTAACAGAACACCTTACAGCCATATCATCCATCCATCCTAACAGAACACCTTACAGCCATATCATCCATCCTAACAGAACACATTACAGCCATATCATCCATCCATCCTAACAGAACACATTACAGCCATATCATCCATCCATCCTAACAGAACACCTTACAGCCATATCATCCATCCATCCTAACAGAACACATTACAGCCATATCATCCATCCTAACAGAACACCTTACAGCCATATCATCCATCCATCCTAACAGAACAGCTTACAGCCATATCATCCATCCTAACAGAACCCATTACAGCCATATCATCCATCCATCCTAACAGAACACATTACAGCCATATCATCCATCCATCCTAACAGAACACATTACAGCCATATCATCCATCCATCCTAACAGAACACATTACAGCCATATCATCCATCCTAACAGAACACATTACAGCCATATCATCCATCCATCCTAACAGAACACATTACAGCCATATCATCCATCCATCCTAACAGAACACCTTACAGCCATATCATCCATCCTAACAGAACCCATTACAGCCATATCATCCATCCATCCTAACAGAACACATTACAGCCATATCATCCATCCTAACAGAACACATTACAGCCATATCATCCATCCATCCTAACAGACCACATTACAGCCATATCATCCATCCTAACAGAACCCATTACAGCCATATCATCCATCCATCCTAACAGAACACATTACAGCCATATCATCCATCCATCCTAACAGAACACCTTACAGCCATATCATCCATCCAACAGAACCCATTACAGCCATATCATCCATCCATCCTAACAGAACACATTACAGCCATATCATCCATCCTAACAGAACACATTACAGCCATATCATCCATCCATCCTAACAGACCACATTACAGCCATATCATCCATCCTAACAGAACCCATTACAGCCATATCATCCATCCTAACAGAACCCATTACAGCCATATCATCCATCCATCCTAACAGAAAACCTTACAGCCATATCATCCATCCATCCTAACAGAACACATTACAGCCATATCATCCATCCATCCTAACAGAACACATTACAGCCATATCATCCATCCATCCTAACAGAACACATTACAGCCATATCATCCATCCTAACAGAACCCATTACAGCCATATCATCCATCCTAACAGAACACATTACAGCCATATCATCCATCCTAACAGAACCCATTACAGCCATATCATCCATCCATCTAACAGAAAACCTTACAGCCATATCATCCATCCATCCTAACAGAACACCTTACAGCCATATCATCCATCCATCCTAACAGAACACATTACAGCCATATCATCCATCCATCCTAACAGAACACCTTACAGCCATATCATCCATCCATCCTAACAGAACACCTTTGTATCATCCATCCATCCTAACAGAACACCTTACAGCCATATCATCCATCCTAACAGAACACCTTACAGCCATATCATCCATCCATCCTAACAGAACACCTTACAGCCATATCATCCATCCATCCTAACAGAACACATTACATCCATATCATCCATCCTAACAGAACTCCTTACAGCCATATCATCCATCCATCCTAACAGAACACCTTACAGCCATATCATCCATCCATCCCTAACAGAACACCTTACAGCCATATCATCCATCCTAACAGAACACCTTACAGCCATATCATCCATCCATCCTAACAGAACACTCTTACAGCTATATCATCCATCCATCCTAACAGAACACATTACATCCATATCATCCATCCTAACAGAACACCTTACAGCTATCATCCATCCATCCTAACAGAACACATTACATCCATATCATCCATCCTAACAGAACACATTACAGCCATATCATCCATCCTAACAGAACAGCTTACAGCCATATCATCCATCCATCCTAACAGAACACCTTACAGCCATATCATCCATCCTAACAGAACACATTACAGCCATATCATCCATCCTAACAGAACACATGACAGCCATTTCATCCATACTAACAATATGGCTTTGATGAAACAGTCATCTGTTACTAGCAGGTGGCAGCTGCTCCCTGCATCTCCCAAACACGTCTTGTCACAGGGTATAACTGTGTGGACAGGGACACCAGGTATCTAGACTATGGCTCGAGGTCTTCCTTAGAAGTCGTCTCTCCACCCCACTGTCTCTGTGTGGCTTCCTTCATCACATCCATCACAGGAGCATATTCCTCCTCCTCCTCCTCCTCCTCCTCCTCCTCCTCCTCCTCCTCCTCCTCCTCCTCGTAGCATATGGCTCTGTACCTGTTTCAGAATGTGTCAAAGAAAGCAGTAGTGGAGGAGAATACCTGAACACTCCACCTAAACACTCCCTGGAGGACTCTACTGAAGACCTAAACACTCCCTGGAGGACTCTACTGAAGACCTAAACACTCCCTGGAGGACTCTACTGAAGACCTAAACACTCCCTGGAGGACTCTACTGAAGACCTAAACACTCCCTGGAGGACTCTACTGAAGACCTAAACACTCCCTGGAGGACTCTACTGAAGACCTAAACACTCCCTGGAGGACTCTACTGAAGACCTAAACACTCCCTGGAGGACTCTACTGAAGACCTAAACACTCCCTGGAGGACTCTGAGAGGACTCTACTGAAGACCTAAACCCTCCCTGGAGGACTCTACTGAAGACCTAAACACTCCCTGGAGGACTCTACTGAAGACCTAAACACTCCCTGGAGGACTCTACTGAAGACCTAAACACTCCCTGGAGGACTCTACTGAAGACCTAAACACTCCCTGGAGGACTCTACTGAAGACCTAAACACTCCCTCTGGAGGACTCTACTGAAGACCTAAACACTCCCTGGAGGACTCTACTGAAGACCTAAACACTCCCTGGAGGACTCTACTAAACACTCCCTGGAGGACTCTACTGAAGACCTAAACACTCCCTGGAGGACTCTACTGAAGACCTAAACACTCCCTGGAGGACTCTACTGAAGACCTAAACACTCCCTGGAGGACTCTACTGAAGACCTAAACACTCCCTGGAGGACTCTACTGAAGACCTAAACACTCCCTGGAGGACTCTACTGAAGACCTAAACCTCCCTGGAGGACTCTACTGAAGACCTAAACACCCCTCCCTGGAGGACTCTACTGAAGACCTAAACACTCCCTGGAGGACTCTACTGAAGACCTAAACACTCCCTGGAGGACTCTACTGAAGACCTAAACACTCCCTGGAGGACTCTACTGAAGACCTAAACACACTGGAGGACCCTGGAGACCTAAACTCCCTGGAGGACTCTACTGAAAACACTCCCTGGAGGACTCTAAAGACCTCCCCCTGGAGGACTCTACTGAAGACCTAAACACTCCCTGGAGGACTCTACTGAAGACCTAAACACTCCCTGGACCTAAACACTCCCTGACTCTACTGAAGACCTAAACACTCCCTGGAGGACTCTACTGAAGACCTAAACACTCCCTGGAGGACTCTACTGAAGACCTAAACACTCCCTGGAGGACTCTACTGAAGACCTAAACCTCCCTGGAGGACTCTACTGAAGACCTAAACACTCCCTGGAGGACTCTACTGAAGACCTAAACCCTCCCTGGAGGACTCTACTGAAGACCTGAAGACCTCCCTGGAGGAACCTAAACTCCCTAAACACTCCCTGGAGACTCTACTGAAGACCTAAACACTCCCTGGAGGACTCTACTGAAGACCTAAACACTCCCTGGAGGACTCTACTGAAGACCTAAACACTCCCTGGAGGACTCTACTGAAGACCTAAACACTCCCTGGAGGACTCTACTGAAGACCTAAACACTCCCTGGAGGACTCTACTGAAGACCTAAACAAACTCCCTGGAGGACTCTACTGAAGACCTAAACACTCCCTGGAGGACTCTACTGAAGACTGAAGACCTAAACACTCCCTGAAGACCTAAACACTACTGAAGACCTAAACACTCCCTGGACTCTACTGAAGACTCTCCCTGGAGGACTGAAGACCTAAACACTCCCTGGAGGACTCTACTGAAGACCTAAACCTAAACACTCCCTGGAGGACTCTACTGAAGACCTAAACACTCCCTGGAGGACTCTACTGAAGACCTAAACTCCTCCCTGGAGGACTCTACTGAAGACTGAAGACCTAAACACTCCCTGGAGGACTCTACTGAAGACCTAAACACTCCCTGGAGGACTCTACTGAAGACCTAAACACTCCCTGGAGGACTCTACTGAAGACCTAAACCTCCCTGGAGGACTCTACTGAAGACCTAAACACTCCCTGGAGGACTCTACTGAAGACCTAAACACTCCCTGGAGGACTCTACTGAAGACCTAAACACTCCCTGGACTCCCTGGAGACCTACTCTACTGAAGACCTAAACACTCCCTGGAGGACTCTACTGAAGACCTAAACACTCCCTGGAGGACTCTACTGAAGACCTAAACACTCCCTGGAGGACTCTACTGAAGACCTAAACACTCCTGGAGGACTCTACTGAAGACCTAAACACTCCCTGGAGGACTCTACTGAAGACCTAAACACTCCTGGAAACTGAGGACTCTACTGAAGACCTAAACACTCCCTGGAGGACTCTACTGAAGACCTAAACACTCCCTGGAGGACTCTACTGAAGACCTAAACCTCCCTGGAGGACTCTACTGAAGACCTAAACACTCCCTGGAGGACTCTACTGAAGAAGACTAAACTCCCTGGACTACTGAAGACCTAAACACTCCCTGGAGGACTCTACTGAAGACCTAAACACTCCCTGGAGGACTCTACTGAAGACCTAAACACTCCCTGGAGGACTCTACTGAAGACCTAAACACTCCCTGGAGGACTCTACTGAAGACCTAAACACTCCCTGGAGGACTCTACTGAAGACCTAAACACTCCCTGGAGGACTCTACTGAAGACCTAAACACTCCCTGGAGACTCTACTGAAGACCTAAACACTCCCTGGAGGACTCTACTGAAGACCTAAACACTCCCTGGAGGACTCTACTGAAGACCTAAACACTCCCTGGAGGACTCTACTGAAGACCTAAACACTCCCTGGAGGACTCTACTGAAGACCTAAACACTCCCTGGAGGACTCTACTGAAGACCTAAACACTCCCTGGAGGACTCTACTGAAGACTGAAGACCTAAACACTCCCTGGAGGACTCTACTGAAGACCTAAACACTCCCTGGAGGACTCTACTGAAGACCTAAACACTCCCTGGAGGACTCTACTGAAGACCTAAACACTCCCTGGAGGACTCTACTGAAGACCTAAACCTCCCTGGAGGACTCTACTGAAGACCTAAACACTCCCTGGAGGACTCTACTGAAGACCTAAACACTCCCTGGAGGACTCTACTGAAGACCTAAACACTCCCTGGAGGACTCTACTGAAGACCTAAACACTCCCTGGAGGACTCTACTGAAGACCTAAACACTCCCTGGAGGACTCTACTGAAGACCTAAACACTCCCTGGAGGACTCTACTGAAGACCTAAACACTCCCCCTGGAGGACTCTACTGAAGACCTAAACACTCCCTGGAGGACTCTACTGAAGACTCTAAACACTCCACTGGAGGACTCTACTGAAGACCTAAACACTCCCTGGAGGACTCTACTGAAGACCTAAACACTCCCTGGAGGACTCTACTGAAGACCTAAACACTCCCTGGAGGACTCTACTGAAGACCTAAACACTCCCTGGAGGACTCTACTGAAGACCTAAACACTCCCTGGAGGACTCTACTGAAGACCTAAACACTCCCTGGAGGACTCTACTGAAGACCTAAACACTCCCTAAGACCTAAACACTCCCTGGAGGACTCTACTGAAGACCTAAACACTCCCTGGAGGACTCTACTGAAGACCTAAACACTCCCTGGAGGACTCTACTGAAGACCTAAACACTCCCTGGAGGACTCTACTGAAGACCTAAACACTCCCTGGAGGACTCTACTGAAGACCTAAACACTCCCTGGAGGACTCTACTGAAGACCTAAACACTCCCTGGAGGACTCTACTGAAGACCTAAACACTCCCTGGAGGACTCTACTGAAGACCTAAACACACTCCCTGGACTCTACTGAAGACCTAAACACTCCCTGGAGGACTCTACTGAAGACCTAAACACTCCCTGGAGGACTCTACTGAAGACCTAAACACTCCCTGGAGGACTCTACTGAAGACCTAAACACTCCCTGGAGGACTCTACTGAAGACCTAAACCTAAACACCCCTGGAGGACTCTACTGAAGACCTAAACACTCCCTGGAGGACTCTACTGAAGACCTAAACACTCCCTGGAGGACTCTACTGAAGACCTAAACACTCCCTGGAGGACTCTACTGAAGACCTAAACACTCCCTGGAGGACTCTACTGAAGACCTAAACACTCCCTGGAGGACTCTACTGAAGACCTAAACACTCCCTGGAGGACTCTACTGAAGACCTAAACACTCCCTGGAGGACTCTACTGAAGACCTAAACACTCCCTGGAGGACTCTACTGAAGACCTAAACACTCCCTGGAGGACTCTACTGAAGACCTAAACACTCCCTGGAGGACTCTACTGAAGACCCTAAACACTCCCTGGAGGACTCTACTGAAGACCTAAACACTCCCTGGAGGACTCTACTGAAGACTCTAAACACCTAAACACTCCCTGGAGGACTCTACTGAAGACCTAAACACTCCCTGGAGGACTCTACTGAAGACCTAAACACTCCCTGGAGGACTCTACTGAAGACCTAAACAAGACCTAAACCTAAACTCCCTGGAGGACTCTACTGAAGACCTAAACACTCCCTGGAGGACTCTACTGAAGAAACCTCCCTGGAAACTGAAGACCTCCCCCTGGAGGACTCTACTGAAGACCTAAACACTCCCTGGAGGACTCTACTGAAGACCTAAACCCTCCCTGGAGGACTCTACTGAAGACCTAAACACTCCCTGGAGGACTCTACTGAAGACCTAAACACTCCCTGGAGGACTCTACTGAAGACCTAAACACTCCCTGGAGGACTCTACTGAAGACCTAAACACTCCCTGGAGGAGGACTCTACTGAAGACCTAAACACTCCCTGGAGGACTCTACTGAAGACCTAAACACTCCCTGGAGGACTCTACTGAAGACCTAAACACTCCCTGGAGGACTCTACTGAAGACCTAAACACTCCCTGGAGGACTCTACTGAAGACCTAAACACTCCCTGGAGGACTCTACTGAAGACCTAAACACTCCCTGGAGGACTCTACTGAAGACCTAAACACTCCCTGGAGGACTCTACTGAAGACCTAAACACTCCCTGGAGGACTCTACTGAAGACCTAAACACTCCCTGGAGGACTCTACTGAAGACCTAAACACTCCCTGGAGACCTACTCTACTGAAGACCTAAACACTCCCTGGAGGACTCTACTGAAGACCTAAACACTCCCTGGAGGACTCTACTGAAGACCTAAACACTCCCTGGAGGACTCTACTGAAGACCTAAACACTCCCTGGAGGACTCTACTGAAGACCTAAACACTCCCTGGAGGACTCTGAAGACCTAAACACTCCCTGGAGGACTCTACTGAAGACCTAAACACTCCCTGGAGGACTCTACTGAAGACCTAAACACTCCCTGGAGGACTCTACTGAAGACCTAAACACTCCCTGGAGGACTCTACTGAAGACCTAAACACTCCCTGGAGGACTCTACTGAAGACCTAAACACTCCCTGGAGGACTCTACTGAAGACCTAAACACTCCCTGGAGGACTCTACTGAAGACCTACCTAAACACTCCCTGGAGGACTCTACTGAAGACCTAAACACTCCCTGGAGGACTCTACTGAAGACCTAAACACTCCCTGGAGGACTCTACTGAAGACCTAAACACTCCCTGGAGGACTCTACTGAAGACCCTAAACACTCCCTGGAGGACTCTACTGAAGACCTAAACACTCCCTGGAAACACTCCCTCCCTGGAGGACTCTACTGAAGACCTAAACACTCCCTGGAGGACTCTACTGAAGACCTAAACACTCCCTGGAGGACTCTACTGAAGACCTAAACACTCCCTGGAGGACTCTACTGAAGACCTAAACACTCCCTCCTGGAGACTCACTCCCTGGAGGACTGAAGACCTAAACACTCCCTGGAGGACTCCCTGGAGGACTCTACTGAAGACCTAAACACTCCCTGGAGGACTCTACTGAAGACCTAAACACTCCCTGGAGGACTCTACTGAAGACCTAAACACTCCCTGGAGGACTCTACTGAAGACCTAAACACTCCCTGGAGGACTCTACTGAAGACCTAAACACTCCCTGGAGGACTCTACTGAAGACCTAAACACTCCCTGGAGGACTCTACTGAAGACCTAAACACTCCCTGGAGGACTCTACTGAAGACCTAAACACTCCTGGAGGACTCTACTGAAGACCTAAACACTCCCTGGAGGACTCTACTGAAGACCTAAACACTCCCTGGAGGACTCTACTGAAGACTGAAGACCTAAACACTCCCTGGAGGACTCTACTGAAGACCTAAACACTCCCTGGAGGACTCTACTGAAGACCTAAACACTCCCTGGAGGACTCTACTGAAGACCTAAACACTCCCTGGAGGACTCTACTGACCTAAACACTCCCTGGACTCTACTGAAGACCTAAACACTCCCTGGAGGACTCTACTGAAGACCTAAACACTCCCTGGAGGACTCCTACTGAAGACCTAAACACTCCCTGGAGGACTCTACTGAAGACCTAAAGACCTAAACACTCCCTGGAGGACTCTACTGAAGACCTAAACACTCCCTGGAGGACTCTACTGAAGACCTCCCTGGAGGAAAAGACCTAAACACTCCCTGGAGGACTCTACTGAAGACCTAAACACTACTGAAGACCTAAACACTCCCTGGAGACTCTACTGAAGACCTAAACACTCCCTGGAGACTCTACTGAAGACCTAAACACTCCCTGGAGGACTCTACTGAAGACCTAAACACTCCCTGGAGGACTCTACTGAAGACCTAAACACTCCCTGGAGGACTCTACTGAAGACCTAAACACTCCCTGGAGGACTCTACTGAAGACCTAAACACTCCCTGGAGGACTCTACTGAAGACCTAAACACTCCCTGGAGACTCTACTGAAGACCTAAACACTCCCTGGAGGACTCTACTGAAGACCTAAACACTCCCTGGAGGACCTGGAAGACCTCTACTGAAGACTCTACTGAAGACCTAAACACTCCCTGGAGGACTCTACTGAAGACCTAAACACTCCCTGGAGGACTCTACTGAAGACCTAAACACTCCCTGGAGGACTCTACTGAAGACCTAAACACTCCCTGGAGGACTCTACTGAAGACCTAAACACTCCCTGGAGGAACTCTACTGAAGACCTAAACCTACTCCCTGGAGGACTCTACTGAAGACCTAAACACTCCCTGGAGGACTCTACTGAAGACCTAAACACTCCCTGGAGGACTCTACTGAAGACCTAAACACTCCCTGGAGGACTCTACTGAAGACCTAAACACTCCTGGAGGACTCCTGGAGACCTACTCTACTGAAGACCCTAAACACTCCCTGGAGGACTCTACTGAAGACCTAAACACCCTGGAGACTCTACTGAAGACCTAAACACTCCCTGGAGGACTCTACTGAAGACCTAAACACTCCCTGGAGGACTCTACTGAAGACCTAAACACTCCCTGGAGGACTCTACTGAAGACCTAAACACTCCCTGGAGGACTCTACTGAAGACCTAAACACTCCCTGGAGGACTCTACTGAAGACCTAAACACTCCCTGGAGGACTCTACTGAAGACCTAAACACTCCCTGGAGGACTCTGAAGACCTGAAGACCTAAACACTCCCTGGAGGACTCTACTGAAGACCTAAACACTCCCTGGAGGACTCTACTGGAACTCTACTGACCTAAACACTCCCTGGAGGACTCTACTGAAGACCTAAACACTCCCTGGAGGACTCTACTGAAGACCCTAAACACTCCCTGGAGGACTCTACTGAAGACCTAAACACTCCCTGGAGGACTCTACTGAAGACCTAAACACTCCCTGGAGGACTCTACTGAAGACCTAAACACTCCCTGGAGGACTCTACTGAAGACCTAAACACTCCCTGGAGGACTCTACTGAAGACCTAAACACTCCCTGGAGGACTCTACTGAAGACCTAAACACTCCCTGGAGGACTCTACTGAAGACCTAAACACTCCCTGGAGGACTCTACTGAAGACCTAAACCTCCCCTGGAGGACTCTACTGAAGACCTAAACACTCCCTGGAGGACTCTACTGAAGACCTAAACACTCCCTGGAGAACTCTACTGAAGACCTACACTCCCTGGAGACTCTACTAAACCTCCCCTGGAGGACTCTACTGAAGACCTAAACACTCCCTGGAGAACTCTACTGAAGACCTAAACACTCCCTGGAGGACTCTACTGAAGACCTAAACCTCCCTGGAGGACTCTACTGAAGACCTAAACCCTCCCTGGAGAACTCTACTGAAGACCTAAACACTCCCTGGAGGACTCCTAAACTCCCTGAAGACCCTAAACACTCCCTGGAGAACTCTACTGAAGACCTAAACCCTCCCTGGAGGACTCTACTGAAGACCTAAACACTCCCTGGAGGACTCTACTGAAGACCTAAACACTCCCTGGAGAACTCTACTGAAGACCTAAACACTCCCTGGAGAAGACCTAAACTCCTGAAGACTCTACTGAAGACCTAAACACTCCCTGGAGGACTCTACTGAAGACCTAAACACTCCCTGGAGGACTCTACTGAAGACCTAAACACTCCCTGGAGGACTCTACTGAAGACCTAAACACTCCCTGGAGGACTCTACTGAAGACCTAAACACTCCCTGGAGGACTCTACTGAAGACCTAAACACTCCCTGGAGGACTCTACTGAAGACCTAAACACTCCCTGGAGGACTCTACTGAAGACCTAAACACTCCCTGGAGGACTGAAGACCTAAACACTCCCTGGAGGACTCTACTGAAGACCTAAAGACCCCTGGGAGGACTCTACTGAAGACCTAAACACTCCCTGGAGGACTCTACTGAAGACCTAAACACTCCCTGGAGGACTCTACTGAAGACCTAAACACTCCCTGGAGGACTACTGAAGACCTAAACACTCCCTGGAGGACTCTACTGAAGACCTAAACACTCCCTGGAGGACTCTACTGAAGACCTAAACACTCCCTGGAGGACTCTACTGAAGACCTAAACACTCCCTGGAGGACTCTACTGAAGACCTAAACACTCCCTGGAGGACTCTACTGAAGACCTAAACACTCCCTGGAGGACTCTACTGAAGACCTAAACACTCCCTGGAGGACTCTACTGAAGACCTAAACACTCCCTGGAGGACTCTACTGAAGACCTAAACACTCCCTGGAGGACTCTACTGAAGACCTAAACACTCCCTGGAGGACTCTACTGAAGACCTAAACACTCCCTGGAGGACTCTACTGAAGACCTAAACCCTCCCTGGAGGACTCTACTGAAGACCTAAACCCTCCCTGGAGAACTCTACTGAAGACCTAAACCCTCCCTGGAGGACTCTACTGAAGACCTAAACACTCCCTGGAGGACTCTACTGAAGACCTAAACACTCCCTGGAGGAACTGAAGACCTAAACTCCCTGGAGGACTCTACTGAAGACCTAAACACTCCCTGGAGGACTCTACTGAAGACCTAAACCCTCCCTGGAGAACTCTACTGAAGACTGAAGACCTAAACACTCCCTGGAGGACTCTACTGAAGACCTAAACACTCCCTGGAGAACTCTACTGAAGACCTAAACACTCCCTAAACCCCTGGAGGACTCTACTGAAGACCTAAACACTCCCTGAGGACTCTACTGAAGACCTAAACCCTCCCTGGAGGAACTCTACTGAAGACCTAAACCTCCCTGGAGGACTCTACTGAAGACCTAAACACTCCCTGGAGAAGACTCCCTAGGACTGAAGACCTAAACACTCCCTGGAGGACTCTACTGAAGACCTAAACACTCCCTGGAGGACTCTACTGAAGACCTAAACACTCCCTGGAGGACTCTACTGAAACACTCCCTGGAGACCTAAACACTCCCTGGAGGACTCTGAAGACTGAAGACCTCTCCCTGGAGGACTCTACTGAAGACCTAAACACTCCCTGGAGGACTCTACTGAAGACCTAAACTCTACTGAAGACCTAAACCTCCCTGGAGAACTCTACTGAAGACCTAAACACTCCCTGGAGGACTCTACTGAAGACCTAAACACTCCCTGGAGGACTCTACTGAAGACCTAAACACTCCCTGGAGGACTCTACTGAAGACCTAAACACTCCCTGGAGGACTCTACTGAAGACCTAAACACTCCCTGGAGGACTCTACTGAAGACCTAAACACTCCCTGGAGGACTCTACTGAAGACCTAAACACTCCCTGGAGGACTCTACTGAAGACCTAAACACTCCCTGGAGGACTCTACTGAAGACCTAAACACTCCCTGGAGGACTCTACTGAAGACCTAAACACTCCCTGGAGGACTCTACTGAAGACCTAAACACTCCCTGGAGGACTCTACTGAAGACCTAAACACTCCCTGGAGGACTCTACTGAAGACCTAAACCCTCCCTGGAGGACTCTACTGAAGACCTAAACCCTCCCTGGAGGACTCTACTGAAGACCTAAACACTCCCTGGAGGACCTAAACTCCTGAAGACCCTAAACACTCCCTGGAGGACTCTACTGAAGACCTAAACACTCCCTGGAGGACTCTACTGAAGACCTAAACACTCCCTGGAGGACTCTACTGAAGACCTAAACACTCCCTGGAGGACTCTACTGAAGACCTGGAAGACCTAAACACTCCCTGGAGGACTCTACTGAAGACCTAAACACTCCCTGGAGGACTCTACTGAAGACCTAAACACTCCCTGGAGGACTCTACTGAAGACCTAAACACTCCCTGGAGGACTGGAAGACCTAAACACTCCCTGGAGGACTCTACTGAAGACCTAAACACTCCCTGGAGGACTCTACTGAAGACCTAAACACTCCCTGGAGGACTCTACTGAAGACCTAAACCCTCCCTGGAGAGGACTCTACTGAAGACCTAAACCCTCCCTGGAGGACTCTACTGAAGACCTAAACACTCCCCTGGAGGACTCTACTGAAGACCTAAACACTCCCTGGAGGACTCTACTGAAGACCTAAACACTCCCTGGAGAACTCTAAACTGAAGACTGAAGACCTAAACACTCCCTGGAGGACTCTACTGAAGACCTAAACACTCCCTGGAGAACTCTACTGAAGACCTAAACACTCCCTGGAGGACTCTACTGAAGACCTAAACACTCCCTGGAGGACTCTACTGAAGACCTAAACCTCCCTGGAGGACTCTACTGAAGACCTAAACACTCCCTGGAGGACTCTACTGAAGACCTAAACACTCCCTGGAGGACTCTACTGAAGACCTAAACACTCCCTGGAGAACTCTACTGAAGACTCTAAAGACCTAAACACTCCCTGGAGGACTCTACTGAAGACCTAAACACTCCCTGGAGAACTCTACTGAAGACCTAAACACTCCCTGGAGGACTCTACTGAAGACCTAAACACTCCCTGGAGGACTCTACTGAAGACCTAAACTCCTCCCTGGAGGACTCTACTGAAGACCTACCTAAACACTCCCTGGAGGACTCTACTGAAGACCTAAACACTCCCTGGAGGACTCTACTGAAGACTCCCTGAACTCTACTGACCTAAACACTCCCTGGAGGACTCTACTGAAGACCTAAACACTCCCTGGAGGACTCTAAGACCTAAACACTCCCTGGAGGACTCTACTGAAGACCTAAACACTCCCTGGAGGACTCTACTGAAGACCTAAACACTCCCTGGAGGACTCTACTGAAGACCTAAACACTCCCTGGAGGACTCTACTGAAGACTCTACTGAAGACCTAAACACTCCCTGGAGACTCTACTGAAGACCTAAACACTCCCTGGAGGACTCTACTGAAGACCTAAACACTCCCTGGAGGACTCTACTGAAGACCTAAACACTCCCTGGAGGACTCTACTGAAGACCTAAAGACCTAAACACTCCCTGGAGGACTCTACTGAAGACCTAAACACTCCCTGGAGGACTCTACTGAAGACCTAAACACTCCCTGGAGGACTCTACTGAAGACCTAAACACTCCCTGGAGGACTCTACTGAAGACCTAAACACTCCCTGGAGGACTCTACTGAAGACCTAAACACTCCCTGGAGGACTCTAAGACCTAAAAGACCTCCCTGGAAACTCTACTGAAGACCTCCCTGGAGGACTCTACTGAAGACCTAAACACTCCCTGGAGGACTCTACTGAAGACCTAAACACTCCCTGGAACTCTACTGAAGACCTAAACACTCCCTGGAGGACTCTACTGAAGACCTAAACCCTCCCTGGAGGACTCTACTGAAGACCTAAACACTCCCTGGAGGACTCTACTGAAGACCTAAACACTCCCTGGAGGACTCTACTGAAGACCTAAACACTCCCTGGAGGACTCTACTGAAGACCTAAACCCTCCCTGGAGGACTCTACTGAAGACCTAAACACTCCCTGGAGGACTCTACTGAAGACCTAAACACTCCCTGGAGGACTCTACTGAAGACCTAAACACTCCCTGGAGGACTCTACTGAAGACCTAAACACTCCCTGGAGGACTCTACTGAAGACCTAAACACTCCCTGGAGGACTCTACTGAAGACCTCTAAAGACCTAAACCCCCTGGAGGACTCTACTGAAGACCTAAACACTCCCTGGAGGACTCTACTGAAGACCTGAACCTAAACTCCCTGGAGGACTCTACTGAAGACCTAAACCCTCCCTGGAGGACTCTACTGAAGACCTAAACCCTCCCTGGAGGACTCTACTGAAGACCTAAACACTCCCTGGAGGACTCTACTGAAGACCTAAACCCTCCCTGGAGGACTCTACTGAAGACCTAAACACTCCCTGGAGGACTCTACTGAAGACCTAAACCCTCCCTGGAGAACTCTACTGAAGACTGAAGACCTAAACACTCCCTGGAGGAGGACTCTACTGAAGACCTAAACACTCCCTGGAGGACTCTACTGAAGACCTAAACACTCCCTGGAGGACTCT
This sequence comes from Oncorhynchus keta, assembly GCF_023373465.1. Lineage (NCBI taxonomy): Eukaryota > Metazoa > Chordata > Actinopteri > Salmoniformes > Salmonidae > Oncorhynchus > Oncorhynchus keta. The sequence continues at coordinate 103,254 of NW_026287408.1, read as the reverse complement.
ACTGAAGACCTAAACACTCCCTGGAGGACTCTACTGAAGACCTAAACCCTCCCTGGAGGACTCTACTGAAGACCTGAGGACTCTACTGAAGACCTAAACACTCCCTGGAGGACTCCCTGGAGGACTCTACTGAAGACCTAAACACTCCCTGGAGGACTCTACTGAAGACCTAAAGACACTCCCTGGAGGAAGACCTAAACACTCCCTGGACTCTACTGAAGACCTAAACACTCCCTGGAGAACTCTACTGAAGACCTGAACTCTACTGACCTAAACACTCCCTGGAGGACTCTACTGAAGACCTAAACACTCCCTGGAGAAGACTCTACTGAAGACCTAAACACTCCCTGGAGGACTCTACTGAAGACCTAAACACTCCCTGGAGGACTCTACTGAAGACCTAAACACTCCCTGGAGGACTCTACTGAAGACCTAAACACTCCCTGGAGGACTCTACTGAAGACCTAAACACTCCCTGGAGGACTCTACTGAAGACCCTAAACACTCCCTGGAGGACTCTACTGAAGACCTAAACACTCCCTGGAGGACTCTACTGAAGACCTAAACACTCCCTGGAGGACTCTACTGAAGACCTAAACACTCCCTGGAGGACTCTACTGAAGACCTAAACACTCCCTGGAGGACTCTACTGAAGACTCTACTGAAGACCTAAACACTCCCTGGAGGACTCTACTGAAGACCTAAACACTCCCTGAGGACTCTACTGAAGACCTAAACACTCCCTGGAGGACTCTACTGAAGACCTAAACACTCCCTGGAGGACTCTACTGAAGACCTAAACACTCCCTGGAGGACTCTACTGAAGACCTAAACACTCCCTGGAGAACTCTACTGACTAAACTCCCTGGAGACTCTACTGAAGACCTAAACCCTCCCTGGAGGACTCTACTGAAGACCTAAACACTCCCTGGAGGACTCTACTGAAGACCTAAACACTCCCTGGAGGACTCTACTGAAGACCTAAACACTCCCTGGAGAACTCTACTGAAGACCTAAACCTCCCTGGAGAACTCTACTGAAGACTCCCTGGAGACTCTACTGAAACCTAAACTCCCTGGAGGACTCTACTGAAGACCTAAACACTCCCTGGAGACTCTACTGAAGACCTAAACACTCCCTGGAGGACTCTACTGAAGACCTAAACCCTCCCTGGAGAACTCTACTGAAGACCTAAACCCTCCCTGGAGAACTCTACTGAAGACCTAAACCCTCCCTGGAGGACTCTACTGAAGACCTAAACACTCCCTGGAGGACTCTACTGAAGACCTAAACCCTCCCTGGAGGACTCTACTGAAGACCTAAACACTCCCCGGAGGACTCTACTGAAGACCTAAACCCTCCCTGGAGAACTCTACTGAAGACTGAAGACCTAAACACTCCCTGGAGGTCTCTACTGAAGACCTAAACACTCCCTGGAGAACTCTACTGAAGACCTAAACACTCCCTGGAGGACTCTACTGAAGACCTAAACCCTCCCTGGAGGACTCTACTGAAGACCTAAACACTCCCTGGAGGACTCTACTGAAGACCTAAACACTCCCTGGAGGACTCTACTGAAGACCTAAACACTCCCTGGAGGACTCTACTGAAGACCTAAACACTCCCTGGAGGACTCTACTGAAGACCTAAACACTCCCTGGAGGACTCTACTGAAGACCTAAACTAGGACTCTACTGAACCCTCTCCCTGGAGGACTCTACTGAAGACCTAAACACTCCCTGGAGGACTCTACTGAAGACCTAAACACTCCCTGGAGGACTCTACTGAAGACCTCCCTCCCTGGAGGACTCTACTGAAGACCTAAACACTCCCTGGATGACTCTACTGAAGACCTAAACCCTCCCTGGAGGACTCTACTGAAGACCTAAACACTCCCTGGAGGACTCTACTGAAGACCTAAACACTCCCTGGAGGACTCTACTGAAGACCTAAACCCTCCCCCTGGAGGACTCTACTGAAGACCTAAACCCTCCCTGGAGGACTCTACTGAAGACCTAAACACTCCCTGGATGACTCTACTGAAGACCTAAACACTCCCTGAAGAGGACTCTACTGAAGACCTAAACACTCCCTGGAGGACTCTACTGAAGACCTAAACACTCCCTGGAGGACTCTACTGAAGACCTAAACCCTCCCTGGAGGACTCTACTGAAGACCTAAACACTCCCTGGAGGACTCTACTGAAGACCTAAACACTCCCTGGAGGACTCTACTGAAGACCTAAACCCTCCCTGGAGAACTCTACTGAAGACCTAAACCCTCCCTGGAGGACCCTACTGAAGACCTAAACACTCCCTGGAGGACTCTACTGAAGACCTAAACCCTCCCTGGAGGACTCTACTGAAGACCTAAACACTCCCTGGAGAACTCTACTGAAGACCTAAACCCTCCCTGGAGAACTCTACTGAAGACCTGAGGACTCTAGAAGACCTAAACACTCCCTGGAGGTCTCTACTGAAGACCTAAAAAACACTCCCTGGAGAACTCTACTGAAGACCTAAACACTCCCTGGAGGACTCTACTGAAGACCTAAACCCTCCCTGGAGGACTCTACTGAAGACCTAAACCCTCCCTGGAGGACTCTACTGAAGACCTAAACACTCCCTGGAGGACTCTACTGAAGACCTAAACCCTCCCTGGAGGACTCTACTGAAGACCTAAACCCTCCCTGGAGGACTCTACTGAAGACCTAAACACTCCCTGGAGGACTCTACTGAAGACCTAAACACTCCCTGGAGGACTCTACTGAAGACCTAAACCCTCCCTGGAGAACTCTACTGAAGACCTAAACACTCACTGGAGGACTCTACTGAAGACCTAAACACTCCCTGGAGAACTCTACTGAAGTCTCCTCTCTGTTTACCACCACCATACACTTGTTGACAATAGACCTCACCAGTACAGTGTGTTCATTATTGTTTTAGGTATTATTAATATAAAAGTATAGATATAATTCAAATACAAATGTTATGTATATATGTGTAGACCTGAAGCAATGAAAATTGAATATATTGTTTCCAAAAATATATATATTATTAGATTATTATACATTATAATATTAGATTTCAAAGGCAGGCTCCAGCAGGAGAGCAATCTGGAGACGACAAGGGCTGCTCTCTCTCCTGCTGAAGGTTTGAAGTATAGACCCTCCCGCGACCCTCCTATTCAACTGCTATTGACATGAAACGACAAGGGCTGCTCTCTCTCCTGCTGAAGGTTTGAAGTATAGACCCTCCCGCGACCCTCCTATTCAACTGCTATTGACATGAAACGACAAGGGCTGCTCTCTCTCCTGCTGAAGGTTTGAAGTATAGACCCTCCCGCGACCCTCCTATTCAACTGCAATGTACATGGAACGACAAGGGCTGCTCTCTCTCCTGCTGAAGGTTTGAAGTATAGACCCTCCCGCGACCCTCCTATTCAACTGCAATGTACATGGAACGACAAGGGCTGCTCTCTCTCCTGCTGAAGGTTTGAAGTATAGACCCTCCCGCGACCCTCCTATTCAACTGCTATTGACATGGAACGACAAGGGCTGCTCTCTCTCCTGCTGAAGGTTTGAAGTATAGACCCTCCCGCGACCCTCCTATTCAACTGCAATGTACATGGAACGACAAGGGCTGCTCTCTCTCCCGCTGAAGGTTTGAAGTATAATGACGTTTACAAAGAACCAAAGGGAGAGAAAACAAAACTCACTACCTCAGTACTCACAGTGTAGATGCTCTGTTTAGGGCCTTCTAGTGAATGAGGATATGGCAGCTTGTTCTACTGAGGGAGGGACTTGTGTCTGAGGTCATGTGTTCAAGGCATGAAGGTTGCCACGTTGAATGTTGTAGCCTTTCCTATAATGGTAGAACAATGTGAAGTTCCATTTTTAATGATTGTATTTAATTTATCTGGGATAACATTGCAATTCAGGCTGTACAGTAAGGAGTACATATGTGGTTTAGCTTATTTTTGAATTACATTAGATTATAGCTACTTGCTGACTGAGCAGACACCTTTTTCTCCTGATTTCACACTCTGACTCGTCTCTTCTCTGACCCACTTCTAAAGCAGTGGATCTGGGAAGCAATAATACCCTCAGTTACAGCTGCTGTCAGAGAGAGAGGGACATGGGGAGAGGGAGAGAGAGAACGAGAGAGAGAGGATAGATAGAGATGGAGAAACCAGAGAGAGGAGGGACATGGGGAGAGGGAGGGAGAGAACCAGAGAGAGAGATAGATAGAGATCGAGAGAGAACCAGAGAGAGAGGGACATGGGGAGAGGGAGAGAGAGAACGAGAGAGAGAGATAGATAGAGATCGAGAGAGAACCAGAGAGAGAGGGACACGGGGAGAGGGAGAGAGAGAACGAGAGAGAGAGATAGATAGAGATCGAGAGAGAACCAGAGAGAGAGGGACACGGGGAGAGGGAGAGAGAGAACGAGAGAGAGATAGATAGAGATCGAGAGAGAACCAGAGAGAGAGGGACACGGGGAGAGGGAGAGAGAAAGCGAGAGAGAGAGATAGATAGAGATCGAGAGAGAACCAGAGAGAGAGGGACACGGGGAGAGGGAGAGAGAGAACGAGAGAGAGATAGATAGAGATCGAGAGAGAACCAGAGAGAGAGGGACACGGGGAGAGGGAGAGAGAGAACCAGAGAGAGGGCTGCTCTCTCCTGCTGAAGGTGATAGATAGAGATGGAGAGAGAACCAGAGAGAGGGGACATGGGGAGAGGGAGAGAGAGAACGAGAGAGAGAGATAGATAGATAGAGAGATGGAGAGAGAACCAGACAGAGAGGGACACAGGGAGAGGGAGAGAGAGAACGAGAGAGAGAGATAGATAGAGATGGAGAGAGAACCAGAGAGAGAGGGACACGGGGAGAGGGAGAGAGAGAACGAGAGAGAGAGATAGATAGAGATCGAGAGAGAACCAGAGAGAGAGGGACACGGGGAGAGGGAGAGAGAGAACGAGAGAGAGATAGATAGAGATCGAGAGAGAACCAGAGAGAGAGGGACACGGGGAGAGGGAGAGAGAACGAGAGAGAGAGATAGATAGAGATCGAGAGAGAACCAGAGAGAGAGGGACACGGGGAGAGGGAGAGAGAGAACGAGAGAGAGAGATAGATAGAGATCGAGAGAGAACCAGAGAGAGAGGGACACGGGGAGAGGGAGAGAGAGAACCAGAGAGAGTGATAGATAGAGATGGAGAGAGAACCAGAGAGAGAGGGACATGGGGAGAGGGAGAGAGAGAACGAGAGAGAGAGAGATAGATAGATAGATAGAGATGGAGAGAGAACCAGACAGAGAGGGACACAGGGAGAGGGAGAGAGAGAACGAGAGAGAGAGATAGATAGAGATGGAGAGAGAACCAGAGAGAGAGGGACACGGGGAGAGGGAGAGAGAGAACGAGAGAGAGAGATAGATAGATAGAGATGGAGAGAGAACCAGAGAGAGAGGGACACGGGGAGAGGGAGAGAGAGAACGAGAGAGAGAGAGATAGATAGATAGAGATGGAGAGAGAACCAGACAGAGAGGGACACAGGGAGAGGGAGAGAGAGAACGAGAGAGAGAGATAGATAGAGATGGAGAGAGAACCAGAGAGAGAGGGACACGGGGAGAGGGAGAGAGAGAACGAGAGAGCTATATAGATAGAGATGGAGAGAGAACCAGACAGAGAGGGACACGGGGAGAGGGAGAGAGAGAACGAGAGAAAGATATATAGATAGAGATGGAGAGAGAACCAGAGAGAGAGGGACACGGGGAGAGGGAGAGAGAGAACCAGAGAGAGAGGGACACGGGGAGAGGGAGAGAGAGAACGAGAGAGAGAGATAGATAGAGATGGAGAGAGAACCAGAGAGAGAGGGACACGGGGAGAGGGAGAGAGATAACGAGAGAGAGAGATAGATAGAGATGGAGAGAGAACCAGAGAGAGAGGGACACGGGGAGAGGGAGAGAGAGAACCAGACAGAGAGGGACACGGGGAGAGGGAGAGAGAGAACGAGAGAGCTATATAGATAGAGATGGAGAGAGAACCAGACAGAGAGGAGAACTATGTGAGCTAAACCAGGCTGTGTAGATCTGAGTGTGACTCAACAAGGTTCCTCTCCTCTGTCTCCCCACAGCTCTCATTGTGTGTGGTGTGCCTCCTCTGCAGTAGTTGTCTCAGCGACCAGTCAGACAATTCTATTGTCTGGTGCTGACAGAGAGAGAGAGAGAGTCTGGACTCCTTATCTATACCTAGTGCTGACACAGAGAGAGAGTCTGGACTCCTTATCTATACCAAGTGCTGAGAGAGAGAGAGGATTATTTATCTATACCTAGTGCTGACAGAGGGCGAGAGTCTGGACTCTTTATCTATACCTAGTGCTGACAGAGGGAGAGAGTCTGGACTCTTTATCTATACCTAGTGCTGACAGAGAGAGAGAGTCTGGACTCCTTATCTATACCTAGTGCTGACAGAGAGAGAGAGTCTGGACTCCTTATCTATACCTAGTGCTGACAGAGAGAGAGAGTCTGGACTCCTTGTCTATACTCAGTATATAACCTGTATCTATACTCTTACCTCGAATATCAAATCAAATCAAATGTATTTATATAGCCCTTCGTACATCAGCTGATATCTCAAAGTGCTGTACAGAAACCCAGCCTAAAACCCCAAACAGCAAGCAATGCAGGTGTAGAAGCACAATGGCTAGGAAAAACTCCCTAGAAAGGCCAAAACCTAGGAAGAAACCTAGAGAGGAACCAGGCTATGTGGGGTGGCCAGTCCTCTTCTGGCTGTGCCGGATGGAGATTATAACAGAACATGACCAAGATGTTCAAATGTTCATAAATGACCAGCATGGTCCAATAATAATAATAAGGCAGAACAGTTGAAACTGGAGCAGCAGCACAGTCAGGTGGACTGGGGACAGCAAGGAGTCATCATGCCAGGTAGTCCTGAGCCATGGTCCTAGGGCTCAAGTCCTCCGAGAGAGAGAAAGAAAGAGAGAATTAGAGAGAGCATACTTACATTTACCCCGGACACCGGAAGAGACAGGAGAAGTTCTCCAGATATATCAGACTGACCCCTAGCCCCCCGACACATAAACTACTGCAGCATAAATACTGGAGACTGAGACAGGAGAAATACTCCAGATATAACAGACTGACCCTAGCCCCCCGACACATAAACTACTGCAGCATAAATACTGGAGGCTGAGACAGGAGGGGTCAGGAGACACTGTACAATCTCAGTTACCTACAGTATCTAGTATATGTTACCTACAGTATCTAGTATCTATGTTACCTACAGTATCTATTCCCTCTGTTACCTACAGTATATAGTATCTCTGTTACCTACAGTATCTAGTAGCTGTTACCTACAGTATCTAGCATCTCTGCTACCTACAGTATCTAGTACCTCTGTTACCTACAGTATCTAGTATCTCTGTTACCTACAGTATCTAGTATCTCTGTTACTTACAGTATCTAGTACCTCTGTTACCTACAGTATCTAGTATCTGTTACCTACAGTATCTAGTACATCTGTTACCTACAGTATCTAGTATCTATGTTACCTACAGTATCTATTCCCTCTGTTACCTACAGTATCTAGTATCTCTGTTACCTACAGTATCTAGCATCTATGTTACCTACAGAATCTAGCATCTCTGCTACCTACAGTATCTAGTATCTCTGTTACCTACAGTATCTAGCATCTATGTTACCTACAGTATCTAGCATCTCTGCTACCTACAGTATCTAGTATCTCTGTTACCTACAGTATCTAGTATCTCTGTTACCTACAGTATCTAGTATCTCTGTTACCTACAGTATCTAGCATCTCTGTTACCTACATTATCTAGTATCTGTTACCTACAGTATCTAGTATCTATGTTACCTACAGTATCTATGTTACCTACAGTATCTAGTATCTCTGTTACCTACAGTATCTAGTATCTCTGTTACCTACAGTATCTAGTATCTCTGTTACCTACAGTATCTAGTATCTCTGTTACCTACAGTATCTAGTATCTCTGTTACCTACAGTATCTATTCCCTCTGTTACCTACAGTATCTAGTATCTCTGTTACCTACAGTATCTAGTATCTCTGTTACCTACAGTATCTAGTATCTCTGTTACCTACAGTATCTAGTATCTCTGTTACCTACAGTATCTAGTATCTCTGTTACCTACAGTATCTAGTATCTCTGTTACCTACAGTATCTAGTATCTCTGTTACCTACAGTATCTAGTATCTCTGTTACCTACAGTATCTATTATCTCTGTTACCTACAGTATCTAGTATCTCTGTTACCTACAGTATCTAGTATCTCTGTTACCTACAGTATCTAGTATCTCTGTTACCTACAGTATCTATTCCCTCTGTTACCTACAGTATCTAGTATCTCTGTTACCTACAGTATCTAGTATATCTGTTACCTACAGTATCTAGTATCTGTTACCTACAGTATCTAGTATATATGTTACCTACAGTATCTAGTATCTGTTACCTACAGTATCTAGCATCTCTGTTACCTACAGTATTTAGTATCTCTGTTACCTACAGTATCTAGTATCTATGTTACCTACAGTATCTAGTATCTGTTACCTACAGTATCTAGCATCTCTGTTACCTACAGTATCTAGTATCTCTGTTACCTACAGTATCTATTTCCTCTGTTACCTACAGTATCTATTTCCTCTGTTACCTACAGTATCTATTTTCTCTGTTACCTACAGTATCTAGTATCTCTGTTACCTACAGTATCTAGTATCTCTGTTACCTACAGTATCTAGTATCTCTGTTACCTACAGTATTTAGTATCTCTGTTACCTACAGTATCTAGCATCTCTGTTACCTACAGTATTTAGTATCTCTGTTACCTACAGTATCTAGTATCTCTGTTACCTACAGTATCTAGTATCTCTGTTACCTACAGTATCTAGTATCTCTGTTACCTACAGTATCTAGTATCTCTGTTACCTACAGTATCTAGTATCTCTGTTACCTACAGTATCTATTCCCTCTGTTACCTACAGTATCTAGTATCTCTATAGTCCTTTTCTCATATCACAACGTTTGAGTTGTAGACAGCCTACTTTCCCCTTGGGGTAAATGACTACTGTACCAGTAGGATAGGCTTGAGAACTTACAGGACATTCTTCATTTCAGCTTTTGTGTCCAAAAATAGCTAATAACTCACGGTGCAGAATTGGATAGGGCTGGCAGCACAAGGCTGACTGTCTGGTCACTGTGATAACTACTGCAGGGGGAACACATCACACACAATGAGAGTTGTGTCTCACATCGAGACAGCCTGGTTTAGGTCATGTAAACTGAAAAAAATATATATAAACGCAACATGAAAACAATTTTAAATGATTTTAACGAGTTACCGTTCATATAAGGAGATTGAAATAATAGTCAATTGAAATAAATTCATTAGGTCCTAATCTATGGATGTCACATGACTGGGAATACAGATATACATCTGTTGGTCACAGAAACCTTATAAAAGTAGGGGCGTGGATCAGAAAACCAGTCAGTATCTGGTGTGGATCAGAGAACCAGTCAGTATCTGGTGTGGATTAGAAAACCAGTCAGCATCTGGTGTGGATCAGAGAACCAGTCAGTATCTGGCGTGGATCAGAGAACCAGTCAGTATCTGGTGTGGATCAGAACACCAGTCAGTATCTGGTGTGGATCAGAACACCAGTCAGTATCTGGTGTGGATCTGAACACCAGTCAGTATCTGGTGTGGATCAGAACACCAGTCAGTATCTGTTGTGGATCAGAACACCAGTCAGTATCTGGTGTGGATCAGAAACCCAGTCAGTATCTGGTGTGATCAGAAACCCAGTCAGTATCTGGTGTGGATCAGAGAACCAGTCAGTATCTGGTGTGGATTAGAAAACCAGTCAGTATCTGGTGTGGATCAGAAAACCAGTCAGTATCTGGTGTGATCAGAAAACCAGTCAGTATCTGGTGTGGATCAGAAAACCAGTCAGTATCTGGTGTGGATCAGAAAACCAGTCAGTATCTGGTGTGGATCAGAAAACCAGTCAGTATCTGGTGTGGATCAGAAAACCAGTCAGTATCTGGTGTGGATCAGAAAACCAGTCAGTATCTGGTGTGGATCAGAAAACCAGTCAGTATCTGGTGTGGATCAGAAAACCAGTCAGTATCTGGTGTGGATCAGAAAACCAGTCAGTATCTGGTGTGGATCAGAAAACCAGTCAGTATCTGGTGTGGATCAGAGAACCAGTCAGTATCTGGTGGGATCAGAAAACCAGTCAGTATCTAGTGTGGATCAGAAAACCAGTCAGTATCTGGTGTGTGACTACCACTTGCCTCATGCCTCGTGACACATCTCCTTCACATAGAGTTGATCAGGATGTTGATTTGTGGCCTGTGGAATGTTGTTCCACTCCTCTTCATTGGCTGTGAGAAGTTGCTTGATATTGGCGGGAACTGGAACACGCTGTCGTACACGTCGATCCAAAGCCCGAACATGCTCAACGGGTGACACGTCTGTGAGTATGCAGGCTTTGGACGAACTGGGAAATGTTCAGCTTCCAGAAATTGTGTATAGTTCCTTGCATCATGGGGCGGCAGGTAGCCTAGATGTTAGAGCATTGGGCCAGTAACCGAAACGTTGCTAGATCAAATCCCCGAGCTGACAAGGTAAAAATCTGTTGTTCTGCCCCTGAACAAGGCAATTAACCCACTGTTCCTAGGCTGTCATTGTAAATAAGAATGTGTTCTTAACTGACTTGCCTAGTTAATTAAAGTTTAAATGAAATGTTGTGTAAATTCTAATCAATAATAAGAAGAGACAAGGTCCATCACCAATCAGGATATTACTTGTATTTAATATTGATTAATTACTGCATCAATGATCAATAATAGTCAACCCAGCACTCGACTGTACGGCCGAGCAGCCGAACCTGATAACGTAAACCAGAGATCTTATATAAGAAATATAAGAAGTGTTTAGTCATGGCTGGTTCCACCCCTCTCATGCAGACTAAAGGGCATCGTAAGCCACTCTGGGTTCCTCCTGTTGTTATCTGCACGGGGGGGTGGGGGTGGAGGGGTTGTCTTAACCCTACCCTGGTTTAGATTCCCAGATGCCAGGATGAAGGTGAGACAATAATGAGGCATTGTTCTAAACTCTTCCACACGCTCTCTCTCTCTCTCTTTCTCGGTTACAACCACAACATCTTGTCTATGGAATGGCCGCTTTCAGATTTTTTATAACCAATGTCACAATCTCTAGCAAAAACCCATTTCCCTTGACCATACGTCCAGACTAACTGCAGGAAGCTCAAGTAAAAACCCATTTCCCTTGACCATACGTCCAGACTAACTGCAGGAAGCTCGAGTAAAAACCCATTTCCCTTGACCATACGTCCAGACTAACTGCAGGAAGCTCAAGTAAAAACCCATTTCCCTTGACCATACGTCCAGAATAACTGCAGGAAGAGTAAAAACCCATTTCCCTTGACCATACGTCCAGACTAACTGCAGGAAGCTCGAGTAAAAACCCATTTCCCTTGACCATACGTCCAGACTAACTGCAGGAAGAGTAAAAACCCATTTCCCTTGACCATACGTCCAGACTAACTGCAGGAAGCTCAAGTAAAAACCCATTTCCCTTGACCATACGTCCAGACTAACTGCAGGAAGAGTGAAAACCCATTTCCCTTGACCATACGTCCAGACTAACTGCAGGAAGAGTAAAAACCCATTTCCCTTGACCATACGTCCAGACTAACTGCAGGAAGCTCGAGTAAAAACCCATTTCACTTGACCATACGTCCAGACTAACTGCAGGAAGCTCGAGTAAAAACCCATTTCCCTTGACCATACGTCCAGACTAACTGCAGGAAGAGTAAAACCCATTTCCCTTGACCATACGTCCAGACGAACTGCAGGAAGAGTAAAAACCCATTTCCCTTGACCATACGTCCAGACGAACTGCAGGAAGAGTAAAAACCCATTTCCCTTGACCATACGTCCAGACTAACTGCAGGAAGAGTAAAAACCCATTTCCCTTGACCATACGTCCAGACTAACTGCAGGAAGAGTGAAAACCCATTTCCCTTGACCATACGTCCAGACTAACTGCAGGAAGAGTGAAAACCCATTTCCCTTGACCATACGTCCAGACTAACTGCAGGAAGAGTAAAAACCCATTTCCCTTGACCATACGTCCAGACTAACTGCAGGAAGCTCTAGTAAAAACCCATTTCCCTTGACCATACGTCCAGACTAACTGCAGGAAGAGTGAAAACCCATTTCCCTTGACCATACGTCCAGACTAACTGCAGGAAGAGTATAAACCCATTTCCCTTGACCATACGTCCAGACTAACTGCAGGAAGCTCAAGTAAAAACCCATTTCCCTTGACCATACGTCCAGACTAACTGCAGGAAGAGTATAAACCCATTTCCCTTGACCATACGTTCAGACTAACTGCAGGAAGCTCAAGTAAAACCCATTTCCCTTGACCATACGTCCAGACTAACTGCAGGAAGCTCAAGTAAAACCCATTTCCCTTGACCATACGTCCAGACTAACTGCAGGAAGAGTATAAACCCATTTCCCTTGACCATACGTCCAGACTAACTGCAGGAAGCTCAAGTAAAAACCCATTTCCCTTGACCATACGTCCAGACTAACTGCAGGAAGAGTATAAACCCATTTCCCTTGACCATACGTCCAGACTAACTACAGGAAGAGTATAAACCCATTTCCCTTGACCATACGTCCAGACTAACTGCAGGAAGAGTAAAACCCATTTCCCTTGACCATACGTCCAGACTAACTGCAGGAAGAGTAAAAACCCATTTCCCTTGACCATACGTCCAGACGAACTGCAGAAAGAGTAAAAACCCATTTCCCTTGACCATACGTCCAGACTAACTGCAGGAAGAGTATAAACCCATTTCCCTTGACCATACGTCCAGACTAACTGCAGGAAGCTCTAGTAAAAACATTTCCCTTGACCATACGTCCAGACTAACTGCAGGAAGAGTGAAAACCCATTTCCCTTGACCATACGTCCAGACTAACTGCAGGAAGAGTATAAACCCATTTCCCTTGACCATACGTCCAGACTAACTGAAGGAAGCTCAAGTAAAAACCCATTTCCCTTGACCATACGTCCAGACTAACTGCAGGAAGAGTATAAACCCATTTCCCTTGACCATACGTCCAGACTAACTGCAGGAAGCTCAAGTAAAAACCCATTTCCCTTGACCATACGTCCAGACTAACTGCAGGAAGAGTAAAAACCCATTTCCCTTGACCATACGTCCAGACTAACTGCAGGAAGAGTAAAAACCCATTTCCCTTGACCATACGTCCAGACTAACTGCAGGAAGAGTAAAACCCATTTCCCTTGACCATACGTCCAGACTAACTGCAGGAAGAGTAAAAACCCATTTCCCTTGACCATACGTCCAGACTAACTGCAGGAAGAGTGAAAACCCATTGCCCTTGACCATACGTCCAGACTAACTTCAGGAAGAGTGAAAACCCATTTCCCTTGACCATACGTCCAGACTAACTGCAGGAAGAGTAAAACCCATTTCCCTTGACCATACGTCCAGACTAACTGCAGGAAGAGTAAAACCCATTTCCCTTGACCATACGTCCAGACTAACTGCAGGAAGAGTAAAAACCCATTTCCCTTGACCATACGTCCAGACTAACTGCAGGAAGAGTAAAACCCATTTCCCTTGACCATACGTCCAGACTAACTGCAGGAAGAGTGAAAACCCATTGCCCTTGACCATACGTCCAGACTAACTGCAGGAAGAGTGAAAACCCATTTCCCTTGACCATACGTCCAGACTAACTGCAGGAAGAGTGAAAACCCATTTCCCTTGACCATACGTCCAGACTAACTGCAGGAAGAGTAAAACCCATTTCCCTTGACCATACGTCCAGACTAACTGCAGGAAGAGTGAAAACCCATTGCCCTTGACCATACGTCCAGACTAACTGCAGGAAGAGTAAAACCCATTTCCCTTGACCATACGTCCAGACTAACTGCAGGAAGAGTATAAACCCATTTCCCTTGACCATACGTCCAGACTAACTGCAGGAAGCTCAGTAAAAACCCATTTCCCTTGACCATACGTCCAGACTAACTGCAGGAAGAGTATAAACCCATTTCCCTTGACCATACGTCCAGACTAACTGCAGGAAGCTCAAGTAAAAACCCATTTCCCTTGACCATACGTCCAGACTAACTGCAGGAAGAGTAAAACCCATTTCCCTTGACCATACGTCCAGACTAACTGCAGGAAGAGTAAAACCCATTTCCCTTGACCATACGTCCAGACTAACTGCAGGAAGAGTAAAACCCCATTTCCCTTGACCATACGTCCAGACTAACTGCAGGAAGAGTATAAACCCATTTCCCTTGACCATACGTCCAGACTAACTGCAGGAAGAGTAAAACCCATTTCCCTTGACCATACGTCCAGACTAACTGCAGGAAGAGTAAAACCCATTTCCTTGACCATACGTCCAGACTAACTGCAGGAAGAGTAAAAACCCATTTCCCTTGACCATACGTCCAGACTAACTGCAGGAAGAGTAAAAACCCATTTCCCTTGACCATACGTCCAGACTAACTGCAGGAAGCTCAAGTAAAAACCCATTTCCCTTGACCATACGTCCAGACTAACTGCAGGAAGAGTAAAACCCATTTCCCTTGACCATACGTCCAGACTAACTGCAGGAAGAGTAAAACCCATTTCCCTTGACCATACGTCCAGACTAACTGCAGGAAGAGTATAAACCCATTTCCCTTGACCATACGTCCAGACTAACTGCAGGAAGCTCAAGTAAAAACCCATTTCCCTTGACCATACGTCCAGACTAACTGCAGGAAGAGTAAAACCCATGTCCCTTGACCATACGTCCAGACTAACTACAGGAAGAGTATAAACCCATTTCCCTTGACCATACGTCCAGACTAACTGCAGGAAGCTCAAGTAAAAACCCATTTCCCTTGACCATACGTCCAGACTAACTGCAGGAAGAGTAAAACCCATGTCCCTTGACCATACGTCCAGACTAACTACAGGAAGAGTAAAAACCCATTTCCCTTGACCATACGTCCAGACTAACTGCAGGAAGAGTAAAAACCCATTTCCCTTGACCATACGTCCAGACGAACTGCAGGAAGAGTATAAACCCATTTCCCTTGACCATACGTCCAGACTAACTGCAGGAAGAGTATAAACCCATTTCCCTTGACCATACGTCCAGACTAACTGCAGGAAGAGTATAAACCCATTTCCCTTGACCATACGTCCAGACTAACTGCAGGAAGAGTAAAAACCCATTTCCCTTGACCATACGTCCAGACTAACTGCAGGAAGAGTAAAAACCCATTTCCCTTGACCATACGTCCAGACTAACTGCAGGAAGAGTAAAAACCCATTTCCCTTGACCATACGTCCAGACTAACTGCAGGAAGAGTAAAAACCCATTTCCCTTGACCATACGTCCAGACTAACTGCAGGAAGAGTAAAACCCATTTCCCTTGACCATACGTCCAGACTAACTGCAGGAAGAGTGAAAACCCATTTCCCTTGACCATACGTCCAGACTAACTGCAGGAAGAGTAAAACCCATTTCCCTTGACCATACGTCCAGACTAACTGCAGGAAGAGTTTCCCTTGAAAACCCATTTCCCTTGACCATACGTCCAGACTAACTGCAGGAAGAGTAAAACCCATTTCCCTTGACCATACGTCCAGACTAACTGCAGGAAGAGTAAAAACCCATTTCCCTTGACCATACGTCCAGACTAACTGCAGGAAGAGTAAAAACCCATTTCCCTTGACCATACGTCCAGACTAACTGCAGGAAGAGTAAAACCCATTTCCCTTGACCATACGTCCAGACTAACTGCAGGAAGAGTAAAACCCATTTCCCTTGACCATACGTCCAGACTAACTGCAGGAAGAGTAAAACCCATTTCCCTTGACCATACGTCCAGACTAACTGCAGGAAGAGTAAAACCCATTTCCCTTGACCATACGTCCAGACTAACTGCAGGAAGAGTAAAAACCCATTTCCCTTGACCATACGTCCAGACTAACTGCAGGAAGAGTAAAACCCATTTCCCTTGACCATACGTCCAGACTAACTGCAGGAAGAGTGAAAAACCCATTTCCCTTGACCATACGTCCAGACTAACTGCAGGAAGAGTAAAAACCCATTTCCCTTGACCATACGTCCAGACTAACTGCAGGAAGCTCAGTAAAACCCATTTCCCTTGACCATACGTCCAGACTAACTGCAGGAAGAGTAAAACCCATTTCCCTTGACCATACGTCCAGACTAACTGCAGGAAGAGTAAAAACCCATTTCCCTTGACCATACGTCCAGACTAACTGCAGGAAGAGTAAAACCCATTTCCCTTGACCATACGTCCAGACTAACTGCAGGAAGAGTAAAACCCATTTCCCTTGACCATACGTCCAGACTAACTGCAGGAAGAGTTTTCCCTTGACCATACGTCCAGACTAACTGCAGGAAGAGTAAAAACCCATTTCCTTGACCATACGTCCAGACTAACTGCAGGAAGAGTGAAAACCCATTTCCCTTGACCATACGTCCAGACTAACTGCAGGAAGAGTATAAACCCATTTCCCTTGACCATACGTCCAGACTAACTGCAGGAAGAGTAAAAACCCATTTCCCTTGACCATACGTCCAGACTAACTGCAGGAAGAGTATAAACCCATTTCCCTTGACCATACGTCCAGACTAACTGCAGGAAGCTCAGTAAAAACCCATTTCCCTTGACCATACGTCCAGACTAACTGCAGGAAGAGTATAAACCCATTTCCCTTGACCATACGTCCAGACTAACTGCAGGAAGCTCAGTAAAAACCCATTTCCCTTGACCATACGTCCAGACTAACTGCAGGAAGAGTAAAACCCATTTCCCTTGACCATACGTCCAGACTAACTGCAGGAAGAGTAAAAACCCATTTCCCTTGACCATACGTCCAGACTAACTGCAGGAAGAGTAAAACCCATTTCCCTTGACCATACGTCCAGACTAACTGCAGGAAGAGTAAAACCCATTTCCCTTGACCATACGTCCAGACTAACTGCAGGAAGAGTATAAACCCATTTCCCTTGACCATACGTCCAGACTAACTGCAGGAAGAGTAAAAACCCATTTCCCTTGACCATACGTCCAGACTAACTGCAGGAAGAGTAAAAACCCATTTCCCTTGACCATACGTCCAGACGAACTGCAGGAAGAGTAAAACCCATTTCCCTTGACCATACGTCCAGACTAACTGCAGGAAGAGTATAAACCCATTTCCCTTGACCATACGTCCAGACTAACTGCAGGAAGAGTAAAACCCATTTCCCTTGACCATACGTCCAGACTAACTGCAGGAAGAGTATAAACCCATTTCCCTTGACCATACGTCCAGACTAACTGCAGGAAGCTCTAGTAAAAACCCATTTCCCTTGACCATACGTCCAGACTAACTGCAGGAAGAGTGAAAACCCATTTCCCTTGACCATACGTCCAGACTAACTGCAGGAAGAGTAAAAACCCATTTCCCTTGACCATACGTCCAGACTAACTGCAGGAAGCTCAGAAAAACCCATTTCCCTTGACCATACGTCCAGACTAACTGCAGGAAGAGTAAAAACCCATTTCCCTTGACCATACGTCCAGACTAACTGCAGGAAGCTCAAGTAAAAACCCATTTCCCTTGACCATACGTCCAGACTAACTGCAGGAAGAGTAAAACCCATTTCCCTTGACCATACGTCCAGACTAACTACAGGAAGAGTAAAACCCATTTCCCTTGACCATACGTCCAGACTAACTGCAGGAAGAGTAAAAACCCATTTCCCTTGACCATACGTCCAGACTAACTGCAGGAAGAGTAAAACCCATTTCCCTTGACCATACGTCCAGACTAACTGCAGGAAGAGTAAAACCCATTTCCCTTGACCATACGTCCAGACTAACTGCAGGAAGAGTATAAACCCATTTCCCTTGACCATACGTCCAGACTAACTGCAGGAAGAGTAAAAACCCATTTCCCTTGACCATACGTCCAGACTAACTGCAGGAAGAGTAAAACCCATTTCCCTTGACCATACGTCCAGACTAACTGCAGGAAGAGTATAAACCCATTTCCCTTGACCATACGTCCAGACTAACTGCAGGAAGAGTATAAACCCATTTCCCTTGACCATACGTCCAGACTAACTGCAGGAAGAGTAAAAACCCATTTCCCTTGACCATACGTCCAGACTAACTGCAGGAAGAGTAAAACCCATTTCCCTTGACCATACGTCCAGACTAACTGCAGGAAGAGTAAAAACCCATTTCCCTTGACCATACGTCCAGACTAACTGCAGGAAGAGTATAAACCCATTTCCCTTGACCATACGTCCAGACTAACTGCAGGAAGAGTGAAAACCCATTTCCCTTGACCATACGTCCAGACTAACTGCAGGAAGAGTATAAACCCATTTCCCTTGACCATACGTCCAGACTAACTGCAGGAAGCTCTAGTAAAAACCCATTTCCCTTGACCATACGTCCAGACTAACTGCAGGAAGAGTGAAAACCCATTTCCTTGACCATACGTCCAGACTAACTGCAGGAAGAGTATAAACCCATTTCCCTTGACCATACGTCCAGACTAACTGCAGGAAGCTCAAGTAAAAACCATTTCCCTTGACCATACGTCCAGACTAACTGCAGGAAGAGTATAAACCCATTTCCCTTGACCATACGTCCAGACTAACTGCAGGAAGCTCAAGTAAAAACCCATTTCCCTTGACCATACGTCCAGACTAACTGCAGGAAGAGTAAAAACCCATTTCCCTTGACCATACGTCCAGACTAACTGCAGGAAGAGTAAAAACCCATTTCCCTTGACCATACGTCCAGACTAACTGCAGGAAGAGTAAAAACCCATTTCCCTTGACCATACGTCCAGACTAACTGAGGAAGAGTAAAACCCATTTCCCTTGACCATACGTCCAGACTAACTGCAGGAAGAGTATAAACCCATTTCCCTTGACCATACGTCCAGACTAACTGCAGGAAGAGTAAAAACCCATTTCCCTTGACCATACGTCCAGACTAACTGCAGGAAGAGTAAAAACCCATTTCCCTTGACCATACGTCCAGACTAACTGCAGGAAGAGTGAAAACCCATTTCCCTTGACCATACGTCCAGACTAACTGCAGGAAGAGTAAAAACCCATTTCCCTTGACCATACGTCCAGACTAACTGCAGGAAGAGTGAAAACCCATTTCCCTTGACCATACGTCCAGACTAACTGCAGGAAGAGTATAAACCCATTTCCCTTGACCATACGTCCAGACTAACTGCAGGAAGCTCTAGTAAAACCCATTTCCCTTGACCATACGTCCAGACTAACTGCAGGAAGAGTGAAAACCCATTTCCCTTGACCATACGTCCAGACTAACTGCAGGAAGAGTAAAAACCCATTTCCTTGACCATACGTCCAGACTAACTGCAGGAAGCTCTAGAAAAACCCCATTTCCCTTGACCATACGTCCAGACTAACTGCAGGAAGCTCTAGTAAAAACCCATTTCCCTTGACCATACGTCCAGACTAACTGCAGGAAGCTCAAGTAAAACCCATTTCCCTTGACCATACGTCCAGACTAACTGCAGGAAGAGTAAAACCCATGTCCCTTGACCATACGTCCAGACTAACTACAGGAAGAGTAAAAACCCATTTCCCTTGACCATACGTCCAGACTAACTGCAGGAAGAGTAAAAACCCATTTCCCTTGACCATACGTCCAGACGAACTGCAGGAAGAGTATAAACCCATTTCCCTTGACCATACGTCCAGACTAACTGCAGGAAGAGTATAAACCCATTTCCCTTGACCATACGTCCAGACTAACTACAGGAAGAGTAAAAACCCATTTCCCTTGACCATACGTCCAGACGAACTGCAGGAAGAGTATAAACCCATTTCCCTTGACCATACGTCCAGACTAACTGCAGGAAGAGTATAAACCCATTTCCCTTGACCATACGTCCAGACTAACTGCAGGAAGAGTATAAACCCATTTCCCTTGACCATACGTCCAGACTAACTACAGGAAGAGTATGAACCCATTTCCCTTGACCATACGTCCAGACTAACTGCAGGAAGAGTAAAAACCCATTTCCCTTGACCATACGTCCAGACTAACTGCAGGAAGAGTAAAAACCCATTTCCCTTGACCATACGTCCAGACGAACTGCAGGAAGAGTAAAAACCCATTTCCCTTGACCATACGTCCAGACTAACTGCAGGAAGAGTATAAACCCATTTCCCTTGACCATACGTCCAGACTAAATGCAGGAAGAGTAAAAGCCCATTTCCCTTGACCATACGTCCAGACTAACTGCAGGAAGAGTATAAACCCATTTCCCTTGACCATACGTCCAGACTAACTGCAGGAAGCTCTAGTAAAAACCCATTTCCCTTGACCATACGTCCAGACTAACTGCAGGAAGAGTGAAAACCCATTTCCCTTGACCATACGTCCAGACTAACTGCAGGAAGAGTATAAACCCATTTCCCTTGACCATACGTCCAGACTAACTGCAGGAAGAGTAAAAACCCATTTCCCTTGACCATACGTCCAGACTAACTGCAGGAAGAGTATAAACCCATTTCCCTTGACCATACGTCCAGACTAACTGCAGGAAGCTCAAGTAAAACCCATTTCCCTTGACCATACGTCCAGACTAACTGCAGGAAGAGTAAAAACCCATTTCCCTTGACCATACGTCCAGACTAACTGCAGGAAGAGTAAAACCCATTTCCCTTGACCATACGTCCAGACTAACTGCAGGAAGAGTTAAAACCCATTTCCCTTGACCATACGTCCAGACTAACTGAAGGAAGCTCAGTAAAAACCCATTTCCCTTGACCATACGTCCAGACTAACTGCAGGAAGAGTATAAACCCATTTCCCTTGACCATACGTCCAGACTAACTGCAGGAAGCTCAAGTAAAACCCATTTCCCTTGACCATACGTCCAGACTAACTGCAGGAAGAGTAAAACCCATTTCCCTTGACCATACGTCCAGACTAACTGCAGGAAGAGTAAAAACCCATTTCCCTTGACCATACGTCCAGACTAACTGCAGGAAGAGTAAAACCCATTTCCCTTGACCATACGTCCAGACTAACTGCAGGAAGAGTAAAAACCCATTTCCCTTGACCATACGTCCAGACTAACTGCAGGAAGAGTGAAAACCCATTTCCCTTGACCATACGTCCAGACTAACTGCAGGAAGAGTATAAACCCATTTCCCTTGACCATACGTCCAGACTAACTGCAGGAAGAGTAAAACCCATTTCCCTTGACCATACGTCCAGACTAACTGCAGGAAGAGTAAAACCCATTTCCCTTGACCATACGTCCAGACTAACTGCAGGAAGCTCAGTAAAAACCCATTTCCCTTGACCATACGTCCAGACTAACTGCAGGAAGAGTATAAACCCATTTCCCTTGACCATACGTCCAGACTAACTGCAGGAAGAGTAAAACCCATTTCCCTTGACCATACGTCCAGACTAACTGCAGGAAGAGTAAAACCCATTTCCCTTGACCATACGTCCAGACTAACTGCAGGAAGAGTAAAAACCCATTTCCCTTGACCATACGTCCAGACTAACTGCAGGAAGAGTAAAAACCCATTTCCCTTGACCATACGTCCAGACTAACTGCAGGAAGAGTAAAACCCATTTCCCTTGACCATACGTCCAGACTAACTGCAGGAAGAGTATAAACCCATTTCCCTTGACCATACGTCCAGACTAACTGCAGGAAGAGTGAAAACCCATTTCCCTTGACCATACGTCCAGACTAACTGCAGGAAGAGTAAAAACCCATTTCCCTTGACCATACGTCCAGACTAACTGCAGGAAGAGTGAAAACCCATTTCCCTTGACCATACGTCCAGACTAACTGCAGGAAGAGTGAAAACCCATTTCCCTTGACCATACGTCCAGACTAACTGCAGGAAGAGTATAAACCCATTTCCCTTGACCATACGTCCAGACTAACTGCAGGAAGCTCAAGTAAAAACCCATTTCCCTTGACCATACGTCCAGACTAACTGCAGGAAGAGTATAAACCCATTTCCCTTGACCATACGTCCAGACTAACTGCAGGAAGCTCAAGTAAAAACCCATTTCCCTTGACCATACGTCCAGACTAACTGCAGGAAGAGTATAAACCCATTTCCCTTGACCATACGTCCAGACTAACTGCAGGAAGCTCAAGTAAAAACCCATTTCCCTTGACCATACGTCCAGACTAACTGCAGGAAGAGTAAAACCCATGTCCCTTGACCATACGTCCAGACTAACTGCAGGAAGAGTAAAACCCATGTCCCTTGACCATACGTCCAGACTAACTACAGGAAGAGTAAAAACCCATTTCCCTTGACCATACGTCCAGACTAACTGCAGGAAGAGTAAAAACCCATTTCCCTTGACCATACGTCCAGACGAACTGCAGGAAGAGTATAAACCCATTTCCCTTGACCATACGTCCAGACTAACTGCAGGAAGAGTATAAACCCATTTCCCTTGACCATACGTCCAGACTAACTGCAGGAAGAGTAAAAACCCATTTCCCTTGACCATACGTCCAGACTAACTGCAGGAAGAGTAAAACCCATTTCCCTTGACCATACGTCCAGACTAACTGCAGGAAGAGTAAAAACCCATTTCCCTTGACCATACGTCCAGACTAACTGCAGGAAGAGTAAAACCCATTTCCCTTGACCATACGTCCAGACTAACTGCAGGAAGAGTAAAACCCATTTCCCTTGACCATACGTCCAGACTAACTGCAGGAAGAGTATAAACCCATTTCCCTTGACCATACGTCCAGACTAACTGCAGGAAGAGTAAAACCCATTTCCCTTGACCATACGTCCAGACTAACTGCAGGAAGAGTAAAAACCCATTTCCCTTGACCATACGTCCAGACTAACTGCAGGAAGAGTATAAACCCATTTCCCTTGACCATACGTCCAGACTAACTGCAGGAAGAGTATAAACCCATTTCCCTTGACCATACGTCCAGACTAACTGCAGGAAGAGTATAAACCCATTTCCCTTGACCATACGTCCAGACTAACTGCAGGAAGAGTATAAACCCATTTCCCTTGACCATACGTCCAGACTAACTGCAGGAAGAGTAAAAACCCATTTCCCTTGACCATACGTCCAGACGAACTGCAGGAAGAGTAAAAACCCATTTCCCTTGACCATACGTCCAGACTAACTGCAGGAAGAGTATAAACCCATTTCCCTTGACCATACGTCCAGACTAAATGCAGGAAGAGTAAAAGCCCATTTCCCTTGACCATACGTCCAGACTAACTGCAGGAAGAGTATAAACCCATTTCCCTTGACCATACGTCCAGACTAACTGCAGGAAGCTCTAGTAAAAACCCATTTCCCTTGACCATACGTCCAGACTAACTGCAGGAAGAGTGAAAACCCATTTCCCTTGACCATACGTCCAGACTAACTGCAGGAAGAGTATAAACCCATTTCCCTTGACCATACGTCCAGACTAACTGAAGGAAGCTCAAGTAAAAACCCATTTCCCTTGACCATACGTCCAGACTAACTGCAGGAAGAGTATAAACCCATTTCCCTTGACCATACGTCCAGACTAACTGCAGGAAGCTCAGTAAAAACCCATTTCCCTTGACCATACGTCCAGACTAACTGCAGGAAGAGTAAAACCCATTTCCCTTGACCATACGTCCAGACTAACTGCAGGAAGAGTAAAAACCCATTTCCCTTGACCATACGTCCAGACTAACTGCAGGAAGAGTTAAAACCCATTTCCCTTGACCATACGTCCAGACTAACTGCAGGAAGAGTAAAACCCATTTCCCTTGACCATACGTCCAGACTAACTGCAGGAAGAGTGAAAACCCATTTCCCTTGACCATACGTCCAGACTAACTGCAGGAAGAGTGAAAACCCATTTCCCTTGACCATACGTCCAGACTAACTGCAGGAAGAGTAAAAACCCATTTCCCTTGACCATACGTCCAGACTAACTGCAGGAAGAGTAAAAACCCATTTCCCTTGACCATACGTCCAGACTAACTGCAGGAAGAGTAAAAACCCATTTCCCTTGACCATACGTCCAGACTAACTGCAGGAAGAGTAAAACCCATTTCCCTTGACCATACGTCCAGACTAACTGCAGGAAGAGTGAAAACCCATTGCCCTTGACCATACGTCCAGACTAACTGCAGGAAGAGTGAAAACCCATTTCCCTTGACCATACGTCCAGACTAACTGCAGGAAGAGTGAAAACCCATTTCCCTTGACCATACGTCCAGACTAACTGCAGGAAGAGTAAAAACCCATTTCCCTTGACCATACGTCCAGACTAACTGCAGGAAGAGTAAAAACCCATTTCCCTTGACCATACGTCCAGACTAACTGCAGGAAGAGTAAAAACCCATTTCCCTTGACCATACGTCCAGACTAACTGCAGGAAGAGTATAAACCCATTTCCCTTGACCATACGTCCAGACTAACTGCAGGAAGCTCAAGTAAAAACCCATTTCCCTTGACCATACGTCCAGACTAACTGCAGGAAGAGTATAAACCCATTTCCCTTGACCATACGTCCAGACTAACTGCAGGAAGCTCAAGTAAAAACCCATTTCCCTTGACCATACGTCCAGACTAACTGCAGGAAGAGTAAAACCCATTTCCCTTGACCATACGTCCAGACGAACTGCAGGAAGAGTAAAAACCCATTTCCCTTGACCATACGTCCAGACGAACTGCAGGAAGAGTAAAACCCATTTCCCTTGACCATACGTCCAGACTAACTGCAGGAAGAGTAAAAACCCATTTCCCTTGACCATACGTCCAGACTAACTGCAGGAAGAGTATAAACCCATTTCCCTTGACCATACGTCCAGACTAACTACAGGAAGAGTATAAACCCATTTCCCTTGACCATACGTCCAGACTAACTGCAGGAAGAGTAAAACCCATTTCCCTTGACCATACGTCCAGACTAACTGCAGGAAGAGTAAAAACCCATTTCCCTTGACCATACGTCCAGACTAACTGCAGGAAGAGTAAAAACCCATTTCCCTTGACCATACGTCCAGACTAACTGCAGGAAGAGTATAAACCCATTTCCCTTGACCATACGTCCAGACTAAATGCAGGAAGAGTAAAAGCCCATTTCCCTTGACCATACGTCCAGACTAACTGCAGGAAGAGTATAAAACCATTTCCCTTGACCATACGTCCAGACTAACTGCAGGAAGCTCTAGTAAAAACCCATTTCCCTTGACCATACGTCCAGACTAACTGCAGGAAGAGTGAAAACCCATTTCCCTTGACCATACGTCCAGACTAACTGCAGGAAGAGTATAAACCCATTTCCCTTGACCATACGTCCAGACTAACTGAAGGAAGCTCAAGTAAAAACCCATTTCCCTTGACCATACGTCCAGACTAACTGCAGGAAGAGTATAAACCCATTTCCCTTGACCATACGTCCAGACTAACTGCAGGAAGCTCAGTAAAAACCCATTTCCCTTGACCATACGTCCAGACTAACTGCAGGAAGAGTAAAAACCCATTTCCCTTGACCATACGTCCAGACTAACTGCAGGAAGAGTAAAAACCCATTTCCCTTGACCATACGTCCAGACTAACTGCAGGAAGAGTAAAAACCCATTTCCCTTGACCATACGTCCAGACTAACTGCAGGAAGAGTAAAAACCCATTTCCCTTGACCATACGTCCAGACTAACTGCAGGAAGAGTGAAAACCCATTGCCCTTGACCATACGTCCAGACTAACTGCAGGAAGAGTGAAAACCCATTTCCCTTGACCATACGTCCAGACTAACTGCAGGAAGAGTAAAAACCCATTTCCCTTGACCATACGTCCAGACTAACTGCAGGAAGAGTAAAAACCCATTTCCCTTGACCATACGTCCAGACTAACTGCAGGAAGAGTAAAAACCCATTTCCCTTGACCATACGTCCAGACTAACTGCAGGAAGAGTGAAAACCCATTTCCCTTGACCATACGTCCAGACTAACTGCAGGAAGAGTGAAAACCCATTTCCCTTGACCATACGTCCAGACTAACTGCAGGAAGAGTGAAAACCCATTTCCCTTGACCATACGTCCAGACTAACTGCAGGAAGAGTAAAAACCCATTTCCCTTGACCATACGTCCAGACTAACTGCAGGAAGAGTGAAAACCCATTGCCCTTGACCATACGTCCAGACTAACTGCAGGAAGAGTGAAAACCCATTGCCCTTGACCATATGTCCAGACTAACTGCAGGAAGCTCGAGTAAAAACCCATTTCCCTTGACCATACGTCCAGACTAACTGCAGGAAGAGTAAAAACCCATTGCCCTTGACCATATGTCCAGACTAACTGCAGGAAGCTCGAGTAAAACCCATTTCCCTTGACCATACGTCCAGACTAACTGCAGGAAGAGTGAAAACCCATTGCCCTTGACCATACGTCCAGACTAACTGCAGGAAGCTCGAGTAAAAACCATCCCTTTACAGAAACATAAAATAGAACACAAAATGTCTTACTATTAGTTAGGTATACGATCTTTAACTATTAATATCAAACAGAACAGGGTAAATACGTCATTCTTCTCTTACACGTTTTCATGCTGAAACATGAGGTGATGGCGGCACATGAGGTGATGGCGGCACATGAGGTGATGGCGGCGAATGAATGGCAGGCACAACTGGCCTCAGGATCTCGTCACGGTATCCCTGTGCACTCAAATTGCCATCGATAAAATGCAATGATGTTTGTTGACTGAAGTTTATGCCTGCCCATACCATAACCCCACCATGGGGTACTCTGTTCACAACGTTGACATCAGCAAACCGCTCGCCAACACAATGCCATACACGTGGTCTGGTTGTGAGGCCAGTTGGATGTACTGCCAAATTCTCTAAAATGACACTGGATGTGGCTTATGTTAGAGAAATTAACATTCCATTCTCTGGCAACAGCTCTGGTAGACATTCCTGCAGTCAGCATACCAATTGTGCGCTCCCTCAACTTGACACTTCTGTGACAGTGTGTTGTGTGACAAAACTGCACATTTTAGACAAATACGCTTTTTGTCAGTATTAAATATTTCTGGGATATTTTATTTCAGTTCTTGAAACATGGGACCAACACGTTAATTGATATTTTTGTTCAGTGTAGTTTCTCTCTCAGCACTAAGGTATGCTGTGGGTTAAAGCAAAACTTTCCACATATTTAATTTATGCATACAAAAGATCTACTGTATTCACACAAAGGTAAAATACTGTAAACTGTTGTTCTATAGTATTATACCTGGAGTCCAGACTGTAGACTGTTGTTCTATAGTATTATACCTGGAGTCCAGACTGTAAACTGATGTTCTATAGTATTATACCTGGAGTCCAGACTGTAAACTGATGTTCTATAGTATTATACCTGGAGTCCAGACTGTAAACTGATGTTCTATAGTATTATACCTGGAGTCCAGACTGTAAACTGTTGTTCTATAGTATTATACCTGGAGTCCAGACTGTAAACTGTTGTTCTATAGTATTATACCTGGAGTCCAGACTGTAAACTGTTGTTCTATAGTATTATACCTGGAGTCCAGACTGTAGGCTGATGTTCTATAGTATTATACCTGGAGTCCAGACTGTAAACTGTTGTTCTATAGTATTATACCTGGAGTCCAGACTGTAAACTGTTGTTCTATAGTATTATACCTGGAGTCCAGACTGTAAACTGTTGTTCTATAGTATTATACCTGGAGTCCAGACTGTAAACTGTTGTTCTATAGTATTATACCTGGAGTCCAGACTGTAAACTGTTGTTCTATAGTATTATACTTGGAGTCCAGACTGTAAACTGTTGTTCTATAGTATTATACCTGGAGTCCAGACTGTAAACTGATGTTCTATAGTATTATACCTGGAGTCCAGACTGTACACTGTTTTCTATAGTATTATACCTGGAGTCCAGACTGTAAACTGTTGTTCTATAGTATTATACCTGGAGTCCAGACTGTAAACTGTTGTTCTATAGTATTATACCTGGAGTCCAGACTGTAAACTGTTGTTCTATAGTATTATACCTGGAGTCCAGACTGTAAACTGTTGTTCTATAGTATTATACCTGGAGTCCAGACTGTAAACTGTTGTTCTATAGTATTATACCTGGAGTCCAGACTGTAAACTGTTGTTCTATAGTATTATACCTGGAGTCCAGACTGTAAACTGTTGTTCTATAGTATTATACCTGGAGTCCAGACTGTAAACTGTTGTTCTATAGTATTATACCTGGAGTCCAGACTGTAAACTGTTGTTCTATAGTATTATACCTGGAGTCCAGACTGTAAACTGTTGTTCTATAGTATTATACCTGGAGTCCAGACTGTAAACTGTTGTTCTATAGTATTATACCTGGAGTCCAGACTGTAGACTGTTGTTCTATAGTATTATACCTGGAGTCCAGACTGTAAACTGTTGTTCTATAGTATTATACCTGGAGTCCAGACTGTAAACTGTTGTTCTATAGTATTATACCTGGAGTCCAGACTGTAAACTGTTGTTCTATAGTATTATACCTGGAGTCCTGACTGTAAACTGTTGTTCTATAGTATTATACCTGGAGTTCAGACTGTAAACTGTTGTTCTATAGTATTATACCTGGAGTCCAGACTGTAAACTGTTGTTCTATAGTATTATACCTGGAGTCCAGACTGTAAACTGTTGTTCTATAGTATTATACCTGGAGTCCAGACTGTAAACTGTTGTTCTATAGTATTATACCTGGAGTCCAGACTGTAAACTGTTGTTCTATAGTATTATACCTGGAGTCCAGACTGTAAACTGATGTTCTATAGTATTATACCTGGAGTCCAGACTGTAGACTGTTGTTCTACAGTATTATACCTGGAGTCCAGACTGTAAACTGTTGTTCTATAGTATTATACCTGGAGTCCAGACTGTAAACTGTTGTTCTATAGTATTATACCTGGAGTCCAGACTGTAGACTGTTGTTCTATAGTATTATAACTGGAGTCCAGACTGTAGACTGTTGTTCTATAGTATTATACCTGGAGTCCAGACTGTAAACTGTTGTTCTATAGTATTATACCTGGAGTCCAGACTGTAGACTGATGTTCTATAGTATTATACGGGGCGGCAGTGTAGCCTAGTGCTTAGAGCGTTGGACTAATAACCGGAAGGTTGTGAGTTCAAACCCCCGAGCTGACAAGGTACAAATCTGTCGTTCTGCCCCTGAACAGGCAGTTAACCCACTGTTCCCAGGCCGTCATTGAAAATAAGAATATGTTCTTAACTGACTTGCCTGGTTAAATAAAGGTAAAATTAAAAACAAAAAAAAAATACCTGGAGTCCAGACTGTAAACTGTTGTTCAATACTGTCATATTGAGTCCATACTGTAGCATTTTCTTGTGCAGCTCGTAAGAAATTGTAAGCAAATATGTTTCATTCGCCTGCAACCATGTGTTTTAATCCTGCTCTGTTTTGTTTGAGCCTTATATCCGCATCCCAAATGACAAACTATTCCCTTTGTAGTGCACTACTATTGACGAGGACCAAAATGTCTCTGGTCTAAAAGTGCACTACGTAGGAATAGGGTGGTATTTGGGTTGCACAGATGCATCCTCCCCTCCCCTTTCCCTCCCCCTTCCTCCCCTTCCCTCCCCTCCCCTTCCCTCCCCTTTCTCTCCCCTCCCCCCTTTCTCTCCCCTTTCCCTCCCCTTTCCCTCCCCCTTCCTCCCCTTCCCTACCCTCCCCTTTCTCTCCCCTTTCCCTCCCCCTTTCCTCCCCTTCCCTACCCTCCCCCTTTCCCTCCCCTTTTTCTCCCCCTCCCCTTTCCTCCCCTTTCCCTCCCCTTTCTCTCCCCTTTCCCTCCCCTTTCCCTCCCCTTTCCCTCCCCTTTCCCTCCCCTTTCCCTCCCCTTTCCCTCCCCTTTCCCTCCCCTTTCCTCCCCTTTCTCTCCCCTTTCCTCCCCTTTCCCTCCCCTTTCTCTCCCCTTTCTCTCCCCTTTCCCTCCCCTTTCCCTCCCCTTTCCCTCCCCTTTCCCTCCCCTTCCCTACCCTCCCCTTTCCCTCCCCTTTTCCTCCCTCTCCCCTTTCCCTCCCCTTTCTCTCCCTTCCCTACCCTCCCCTTTCCCTCCCCTTTCTCTCCCCTTTCCCTCCCCTTTCTCTCCCCTTTCTCTCCCCCCCCTTTCCCTCCCCTTTCCCTCCCCTTTCCCTCCCCTTTCTCTCCCCTTTCCCTCCCCTTTCTCTCCCCTTTCCCTCCCCTTTCCTCCCCTTTCCCTCCCCTTTCCCTCCCCTTTCCCTCCCCTTTCCCTCCCCTTTCTCTCCCCTCCCCTTTCCCTCCCCTTTCTCTCCCCCTCCCCTTTCCCTCCCCTTTCTCTCCCCTCCCCTTTCCCTCCCCTCCCCCCTTTCCCTCCACCTGGTGAAGAGTATTCTACTGAAAATGTTAGACCCGATTGTAGAAAGCAATGACCCGAGGCTAAATGTTGTTTCTGGTTACAGCGTGACCGTGTTTCAGAAGCCTGATACAGGACTTCCATGCAACAGACAGAGACACATTCCAGTCTAAAAAAACCCTCAGGGGGTTAAATGCATCAATAACGGCCACGATAGGATCATAATAAAATAACTATTTTTTTTTTTTTTTTGTAATTGTGTTGCGGCAAAGCAAATGAGAGCAGACTAC
The DNA here is from genome assembly GCF_023373465.1 of Oncorhynchus keta. Classification (NCBI taxonomy): domain Eukaryota; kingdom Metazoa; phylum Chordata; class Actinopteri; order Salmoniformes; family Salmonidae; genus Oncorhynchus; species Oncorhynchus keta. The sequence continues at coordinate 72,410 of NW_026287408.1, read as the reverse complement.
ATTTCACACAGATTATGGAAGTGTTGAAATCATAAACAGCGATTCACCTTAATTACAGTTGAAAAGAACGAGGGGAAACTCTCCTGTTTTAAAGCGTTCTTATTTTAAACGTATTTCATTCTGTCTTTGAGCTGTTTTTTCATCTACTAATGTTCTGTATTATGTGTTTCCTGTTTTGTGTAGGAAAGGTAGTTGCTGATTTATTTCAAATCTAATCATATTTTATTGGTCACGTATACACATGTTTAGCAGATGTTATTGGTCACATATACACATGTTTAACAGATGTTATTGGTCACATATACACATGTTTAACAGATGTTATTGGTCACATAAACACATGTTTAACAGATGTTATTGGTCACATATACACATGTTTAGCAGATGTTATTGGTCACATATACACATGTTTATCAGATGTTATTGGTCACATATACACATGTTTATCAGATGTTATTGGTCACATATACACATATTTAACAGATGTTATTGGTCACATATACACATGTTTAGCAGATGTTATTGGTCACATATACACATGTTTAGCAGATGTTATTGGTCACATATACACATATTTATCAGATGTTATTGGTCACATATACATGTTTAACAGATGTTATTGGTCACATATACATGTTTATCAGATGTTATTGGTCACATATACATGTTTAACAGATGTTATTGGTCACATATACACATGTTTATCAGATGTTATTGGTCACATATTGTTTAGCAGATGTTATTGGTCACATATACACATGTTTAACAGATGTTATTGGTCACATATACACATATTTAACAGATGTTATTGGTCACATATACACATGTTTATCAGATGTTATTGGTCACATATACACATATTTAACAGATGTTATTGGTCACATATACACATGTTTAGCAGATGTTATTGGTCACATATACACATGTTTAGCAGATGTTATTGGTCACATATACACATATTTATCAGATGTTATTGGTCACATATACATGTTTAACAGATGTTATTGGTCACATATACATGTTTATCATGTTATTGGTCACATATACATGTTTAACAGATTTATTGGTCACATATACATGTTTATCAGATGTTATTGGTCACATATACATGTTTAGCAGATGTTATTGGTCACATATACACATGTTTAGCAGATGTTATTGGTCACATATACACATGTTTAGCAGATGTTATTGGTCACATATACACATATTTATCAGATGTTATTGGTCACATATACATTTTAACAGATGTTATTGGTCACATATACACATGTTTACATATACAGATGTTATTGGTCACATATACATGTTTATCATGTTATTGGTCACATATACACATGTTTAGCAGATGTTATTGGTCACATATATACATGTTTAACAGATGTTATTGGTCACATATACATGTTTATCAGATGTTATTGGTCACATATACACATGTTTAACAAATGTTATTGGTCACATATACACATATTTAACAGATGTTATTGGTCACATATACACATGTTTAGCAGATGTTATTGGTCACATAAACACATATTTAACAGATGTTATTGGTCACATATACACATGTTTAACAGATGTTATTGGTCACATATACACATGTTTAACAGATGTTATTGGTCACATATACATGTTTAACAGATGTTATTGGTCACATATACACATATTTAACAGATGTTATTGGTCACATATACACATATTTAACAGATGTTATTGGTCACATATACACATGTTTAGCAGATGTTATTGGTCACATATACACATGTTTAGCAGATGTTATTGGTCACATATACACATGTTTAGCAGATGTTATTGCGGGTGTTGTGAAAATGCTTGTGTTTCTCGCTCCAACAGTGCAGTAATATCTAACAATTCAAATACAATACACACAAATCTAAAGGTAAAAGAATGGAATTAAGAAATATATAAATATTAGGACGAGCAATGTCAGAGTGGCATTGACTAAAATGCAGTAGAATAGAATACAGTATATACATATGAGATGAGTAAAGCAGTATGTAAACATTATGAAAGTGACTAGTGTTCCATTATTAAAGTGGCCAGTGATTCCATGTCTATGTATATGGGGCAGCAGCCTCTAAGGTGCAGGGTTGAGTAACCGGGTGGTAGCCGTCTAGTGGTGAATATGTAACAGTCTGATGGCCTTGAGATAGAAGCTGTTTAACAGTCTGATGGCCTTGAGATAGAAGCTGTTTAACAGTCTGATGGCCTTGAGATAGAAGCTGTTTTTCAGTCTGATGGCCTTGAGATAGAAGCTGTTTAACAGTCTGATGGCCTTGAGATAGAAGCTGTTTAACAGTCTGATGGCCTTGAGATAGAAGCTGTTTAACAGTCTGATGGCCTTGAGATAGAAGCTGTTTTTCAGTCTGATGGCCTTGAGATAGAAGCTGTTTAACAGTCTGATGGCCTTGAGATAGAAGCTGTTTAACAGTCTTGGCCTTGAGATAGAAGCAGTTTAACAGTCTGATGGCCTTGAGATAGAAGCTGTTTTTCAGTCTGATGGCCTTGAGATAGAAGCTGTTTTTCAGTCTGATGGCCTTGAGATAGAAGCTGTTTAACAGTCTGATGGCCTTGAGATAGAAGCTGTTTTTCAGTCTCTCGGTCCCTTTGATGCACCTGTACTGACCTCGACTTCTGGAACGTAGCGATGTGAACAGGCAGTTGGCTTGGGTGGTTGTTGTCCTTGATAATCTTATTGGCCTTCCTGTGTCACTTGGTGCTGTAGATGTCCTGTAGGGCAGGTAGTTTTCCCCCTGTGACCGCACCACCTTCTGGAAAGCCCTGTGGTTGTGGGCACTGCAGTTGCCAAACTAGGTGGTGATACAGCCCATCAGGACGCTCTCAATTGTGCATCTGTAAAAGTTTGTGAGGTTCTTAGGTGCCAAGCCATATCTCTTCAGCCTACCTGAGGTTGAAGAGGCGCTGTTGCCCCTTCTTCACACACTGCCTGTGTGGGTGGAACATTTCAGATTGTCAGTGATGTGTAACGTCGAGGAACTTGAAGCTTTCCATCTTCTCCACTGTAACTTGTCAACTGAAACAATATCGCCTGTCTCTCTGCTTGAAAGTCATCAGTTTACAGTGTATTTCAATGATATTCAGATAATGAATAGAAATATAATGTTATATAAAACACTAGATCTTTCAGCAGTGCATTGTACACACTTAAAACTAAAAGGTGCAGGCCTCCCGAGTGGCGCAGCGGTCTAAGGCACTGCATCGCTAGTGCTAGCTGTGCCACTGGAGATCCTGGTTCGAGTTCAGGCCGTGACCGGGAGACCCATGGGGCGGCGAACGATTTGGCCCTTCATCGTCCGGGTTAGGGAGGGTTTGGCCCAGCGTCGTCCGTGTTAGGGCAGGGTTTGGCCCAGCGTCGTCCGTGTTAGGGCAGGGTTTGGCCCAGCGTCGTCCGGGTTAGGGCAGGGTTTGGCCCAGCGTCGTCCGTGTTAGGGCAGGGTTTGGCCCAGCGTCGTCCGGGTTAGGGCAGGGTTTGGCCCAGCGTCGTCCGGGTTAGGGCAGGGTTTGGCCCAGCGTCGTCCGGGTTAGGGCAGGGTTTGGCCCAGCGTCGTCCGGGTTAGGGAGGGTTTGGCCCAGCATCGTCCGGGTTAGGGGATGGTTTGGCCCAGCATCGTCCGGGTTAGGGGAGGGTTTGGCCCAGCATCGTCCGGGTTAGGGGATGGTTTGGCCCAGCGTCGTCCGGGTTAGGGGAGGGTTTGGCCCAGCATCGTCCGGGTTAGGGAAGGGTTTGGCCCAGCATCGTCCGGGTTAGGGCAGGGTTTGGCCAGCAGGGATGTCAGGTTTGTCCCGTCGCAATCTAGCGACTCCTGTGGTGGGCCGGACGCAGTGCACGCTGACACAGTCACCAGGTGTACGGTGTTTCCAGCTCCGACACATTGGTGTGGCAGCGTGGCTTCCGGGTTAAGTGGGCATTGTGTCAAGATGCAGCGTGGCTTGGCAGGGTTGTGTTGCTTCCGGGTTAAGTAGCTAGAAGCAGTGTGGCTTGGCCGTGTGGCTTGGCAGGGTTGTGTTGCAGAGGACGCACGGCTCTCGACCTTCACCTCTCCCGAGTCCCTACGGGAGTTGCAGTGATGAGACAAGACTGTAACTACCAATTGGATACCAAAAAAAAGGGTAAAATATATATATTTTTACATGAATAAATAAGGTGCAAGCTGGAACCAAATAAGGATCTTGAGAGCAATGCCACAGGCAAACCCTTTTAGCTTCTCTGAAGACTTTGAAGAACCAAAATCCAAAGCCTTCCAGGACCGGAATCGACTAGACCTTCTGTCAGGCTTTAAGCCTCATTTGCATATTTCCCAGGGTGCCTTCAGAGTGAATTTTAGAGTTACCAGTACCACCCATGACTGTGTTTGCTAGTAACGGAAACATGTTTGTTGCATTTATTCATTTTCTGTCCCGTGGATTTAATTAATAACCAAGTGAGATCCCAAATGAATATGTTAACAATTAAGATGCCATTGTTTAACAAGCCTTCTTTTAATTAAGGGTCTCGTTTTGACCTAATACAGTGACCTGAAATTACTGGTGTGTGTGTGTGTGTGTGTGTGTGTGTGTGTGTGTGTGTGTGAGGGCCCTGCATGATACACTGCATTCAGAAAGTATTCAGACCCCTTGACTTTTTCCACATTCAGTTACGTTAGTGCCTTCTTCTGAGATGGCTTGAATAAATAAAAAAATCCTCAAATCTACACACAATACCCCATAATGACATCACAATACCCCATAATGACATCACAATACCTCATAATGACATCACAATACCCCATAATGACATCACAATACCCCATAATGACATCACAATACCCCATAATGACATCACAATACCCCATAATGACATCACAATACCCCATAATGACATCACAATACCCCATAATGACAAAGCAAAAACAGATTTTTAGAATGTTTGCAAATGTATTAAAAATAAAGTCATAATTTTTCAGACCCTTTTAAAAAAAATGTATTTTACCTTTATTTAACGAGGCAAGTCAGTTTAGAACAAATTGTTATTTTCAATGACGGCCTACCTAGGAACAGTGGGTTAACTGCCTTGTTCAGGGGCAGATCAACAGATTTGTACCTTGCTATGAGACTCGAAATTGATCTTAGGTGCATCCTGTTTCCATTGATCATTGATCATCCTTGATGTTTCTCCAACTTCATTGGATTCAATCTGTGGTAAATTCAACTGATTGGACATGATTTGGAAAGGTAAACACCTGTCTATATAAGGTCCCACAGTTGACAGTGCATGTCAGAGCAAAAACCAAGCCATGAGGTGGAAGGAATTGTCCGTAGAGCTCCGAGACAGGATTGTGTCGAGGCACAGATCTGGGGAAGGGTACCAAAACATGTCTGCAGCATTGAAAATCCCCAAGAACACAGTGGCCTCCATTTTTAAATGGAAGAATTTGGAACCACCAAGACTCTTCCTAGAGCTGGCTGCCTGGTCAAACTGAGCAATCAGGAGAGAGGGGCCTTGGTCAGGGAGGTGACCAAGAACCAGATGGTAACTCTGACAGAGCTCTAGAGTTCCTCTGTGGAGATGGGAGAACCTTCCAGAAGGACAACCATCTCTGCAGCACTCCATCAATCAGGCCTTTTTGTCAGAGTGGCCAGACGGAAGCCACTCATCAGTAAATGGCACATGACAGACCGCTTGGTTTGCCAAAAGGAACCTAAAGACTCTCAGACCATGAGAAACAAGATGGTCTGATGAAACAAAGCTGAAACAAAGGTTGAACCATTTGGCCTGAATGCCAAGCATCACAGCTCAGGACCTTAGACTCGGCGAAGGTTCACCTTCCAACAGGACAACGACCCTAAGCACACAGCCAAGACGATGCAGGAGTGGTTTCAGACAAGTCTCTGAATGTCCTTGAGTGGCCCAGCCAGAGCCAGGACTTGAATCCGATTGAACATCTCTGGAGAGACCTGAGAATAGCTGTGCAGCGACACTCCCCATACAACCTGACAGAGACGAGAGGATCTGCAGAGAAGAATGGGAGAAACTCCCCAAATACAGGTGTGCCAAGCTTGTTACGTCATACCCAAGAAGACTTGAGGTTGTAATCACTGCCAAAGATGCTTCAACACAGTTCAGATGAAGGGGTCTGAAAACTTATATAAATGTTGTATTTTTTAAATATTTTTTTATGAATTAGCAAAAATGTCAACCTGTTTTTGCTTTGTCATTAGGGGGTATTGTGTGTTGATTGATGTAAAAAAAAACATTTAATCAGTTTTAGAATAATGCTGTAAGGTAACAAAATGCAGAAATAGTGAAGGGGTCTGAAAACTTTCCCAAGACCCTGTACGTCTCTAGACCCAGACCAGCAAAGACCCAGACCAGACCCAGCTCAGCACAGACCCAGCTCAGACCCAGCTCAGACCCAGCACAGACTCAGCTCAGCACAGACCCAGCTCAGCACAGACACAGACCAGCACAATCCCAGCTCAGCGCAATCCCAGCTCAGCACAGCACAATCCCAGCTCAGCACAGCACAGACCCAGCTCAGCACAGCACAGACCCAGCTCAGCACAGCACAGACCCAGCTCAGCACAGACCCAGACCAGCACAATCCCAGCTCAGCACAATCCCAGCACAGACCCAGACCAGCACAATCCCAGCTCAGAACAGACCCAGACCAGCACAATCCCAGCTCAGAACAGACCCAGACCAGCACAATCCCAGCTCAGCACAATCCCAGCACAGACCCAGACCAGCACAATCCCAGCTCAGAACAGACCCAGACCAGCACAATCCCAGCTCAGAACAGACCCAGACCAGCACAATCCCAGCTCATCACAATCCCAGCTCATCACAATCCCAGCTCAGCACAATCCCAGCTCATCACAATCCCAGCTCAGCACAGACCCAGCTCAGCACAATCCCAGCTCAGCACAATCCCAGCTCATCACAATCCCAGCTCAGCACAGACCCAGCTCAGCACAATCCCAGCTCAGCACAACCCCAGACCAGCACAATCCCAGCTCGGCCCAGCACTGACCCAGCTCAGCCCAGCACAAACCCAGCGCAACACAGACCCAGCTCAGCCCAGCACTGACCCAGCTCAGCCCAGCACTGACCCAGCCCAGCTCAGCCCAGCACTGACCCAGCTCAGCCAGCACTAACCCAGCCCAGCTCAGCACTGACCCAGCTCAACACAGACCCAGCTCAGCCCAGCACTGACCCAGCTCAGCCCAGCACTGACCCAGCCCAGCTCAGCCCAGCACTGACCCAGCTCAGCCCAGCACTAACCCAGCCCAGCTCAGCACTGACCCAGCTCAGCACAGACCCAGCTCAGCACAGACACAGACCAGCACAATCCCAGCTCAGCGCAATCCCAGCTCAGCACAGCACAGACCCAGCTCAGCACAGCACAGACCCAGCTCAGCACAGCACAGACCCAGCTCAGCACAGACCCAGACCAGCACAATCCCAGCTCAGCACAATCCCAGCACAGACCCAGACCAGCACAATCCCAGCTCAGAACAGACCCAGACCAGCACAATCCCAGCTCAGAACAGACCCAGACCAGCACAATCCCAGCTCAGCACAATCCCAGCACAGACCCAGACCAGCACAATCCCAGCTCAGAACAGACCCAGACCAGCACAATCCCAGCTCAGAACAGACCCAGACCAGCACAATCCCAGCTCATCACAATCCCAGCTCATCACAATCCCAGCTCAGCACAATCCCAGCTCATCACAATCCCAGCTCAGCACAGACCCAGCTCAGCACAATCCCAGCTCAGCACAATCCCAGCTCATCACAATCCCAGCTCAGCACAGACCCAGCTCAGCACAATCCCAGCTCAGCACAATCCCAGACCAGCACAATCCCAGCTCAGCCCAGCACTGACCCAGCTCAGCCCAGCACAAACCCAGCGCAACACAGACCCAGCTCAGCCCAGCACTGACCCAGCTCAGCCCAGCACTGACCCAGCCCAGCTCAGCCCAGCACTGACCCAGCTCAGCCCAGCACTAACCCAGCCCAGCTCAGCACTGACCCAGCTCAACACAGACCCAGCTCAGCCCAGCACTGACCCAGCTCAGCCCAGCACTGACCCAGCCCAGCTCAGCCCAGCACTGACCCAGTTCAGCCCAGCACTAACCCAGCCCAGCTCAGCACTGACCCAGCTCAACACAGACCCAGCTCAGCCCAGCACTGACCCAGCTCAGCCCAGCACTGACCCAGCCCAGCTCAGCACTGACCCAGCTCAACACAGACCCAGCTCAGCCCAGCACAATCCCAGCTCAGCTCACACAGACCCAGCTCAGCCCAGCACTGACCCAGCTCAGCCCAGCACTGACCCAGCCCAGCTCAGCACTGACCCAGCTCAACACAGACCCAGCTCAGCCCAGCACTGACCCAGCCCAGTTTAGCTCCGCACAGATAAAGCACATACCCAGCTCAGCTGAGCCAAGCACAGACCCAGTTTAGCTAAACCCAGCAAAGTCCCAGCTCAGCTCTACCCATCACAGAACCAGCTCAGCCCAACACAGACCCAGCTCAGCCCAGCACTGACCCAGCTCAGCCCAGCACTGACCCAGCCCAGCTCAGCACAGACCCAGCTCAACACAGAGCCCAGCCCAGCTCAGCCCAGCACAATCCCAGCTCAGCTCAACACAGACCCAGCTCAGCCCAGCACTGACCCAGCTCAGCCCAGCACTGACCCAGCTCAGCTCAGCACTGACCCAGCTCAACACAGACCCAGCTCAGCCCAGCACTGACCCAGCCCAGCTCAGCCCAGCACTGACCCAGCTCAGCCCAGCACAACCCAGTTTAGCTCCGCACAGATAAAGCACATACCCAGCTCAGCTGAGTCAAGCACAGACCCAGTTTAGCTAAACCCAGCAAAGTCCCAGCTCAGCTCTACCCATCACAGAACCAGCTCAGCCCAACACAGACCCAGCTCAGCCAACACAGCCTGCCCAGCACAGAACCAGAACAGACCCAGCGCAACAGAGACCCAGCTCAGCACAGACCCAAACCACCACAGACCCAGATCAGCCCAGCACAGACCCAGCTCAGCCCAGCACAGACCCAGCCCAGCACAGACCCAACACAGACCCAGCCCAGCACATACCCTGCTCAGCCCAACAGAGACCCAGCCCAACACAGACCCAGCACAGACCCAAACCAGCACAGACCCAGCTCAGCCCAGTCCCAACTCAGCCCAGCACAGACCTAGCCCAACACAGATGCAGCCCATTACAGATCCAGCAGCCCAGCACAGACCCAGTCCAGCACAGACCCAGCCCAGACACTCCCCAACACAGACACAGCCCAGCACAGACCGAGCTCAGCCCAGCACAGACCCAACTCAGTTTAGCACAGACCAAGCCCAGCACAGACCCAGCCCAGACACTCCCCAACACAGACACAGCCCAGCACAGACCCAGCTCAGCCCTGCACAGACCCAACTCAGTTTAGCACAGACCAAGCCCAGCACAGACCCAGGCCAGCAAAGGCAGGTCGCAGTGGGCATACAGTACTGACAGCTGTGATTAGAGTGCAGTAGTAATCTGTGGTTAGAGTGCAGTAGTAATCTGTGGTCGGAGTGCAGTAGTAATCTGTGTTTAGAGTGCAGTAGTAATCTGTGTTTAGAGTGCAGTAGTAATCTGTGTTTAGAGTGCAGTAGTAATCTGTGTTTAGAGTGCAGTAGTAATCTGTGGTCAGAGTGCAGTAGTAATCTGTGTTTAGAGTGCAGTAGTAATCTGTGGTTAGAGTGCAGTAGTAATCTGTGTTTAGAGTGCAGTAGTAATCTGTGGTCAGAGTGCAGTAGTAATCTGTGGTCAGAGTGCAGTAGTAATCTGTGGTCAGAGTGCAGTAGTAATCTGTGGTCAGAGTGCAGTAGTAATCTGTGGTCAGAGTGCAGTAGTAATCTGTGGTCAGAGTGCAGTAGTAATCTGTGGTTAGAGTGCAGTAGTAATCTGTGGTTAGAGTGCAGTAGTATTCTCTGTTTAGAGTGCAGTAGTAATCTGTGGTCAGAGTGCAGTAATAATCTGTGGTCAGAGTGCAGTAGTAATCTGTGGTCAGAGTGCAGTAGTAATCTGTGGTCAGAGTGCAGTAGTAATCTGTGGTCAGAGTGCAGTAGTAATCTGTGGTCAGAGTGCAGTAGTAATCTGTGGTCAGAGTGCAGTAGTAATCTGTGGTCAGAGTGCAGTAGTAATCTGTGGTCGGAGTGCAGTAGTAATCTGTGGTCGGAGTGCAGTAGTAATCTGTGGTCGGAGTGCAGTAGTAATCTGTGGTCAGAGTGCAGTAGTAATCTGTGTTTAGAGTGCAGTAGTATTCTCTGTTTAGAGTGCAGTAGTATTCTCTGTTTAGAGTGCAGTAGTAATCTGTGTTTAGAGTGCAGTAGTAATCGGTGGTTAGAGTGCAGTAGTATTCTCTGTTTAGAGTGCAGTAGTAATCTGTGGTCAGAGTGCAGTAGTAATCTGTGGTTAGAGTGCAGTAGTAATCGGTGGTTAGAGTGCAGTAGTATTCTCTGTTTAGAGTGCAGTAGTAATCTGTGGTCAGAGTGCAGTAATAATCTGTGGTCAGAGTGCAGTAGTAATCTGTGGTCAGAGTGCAGTAGTAATCTGTGGTCGGAGTGCAGTAGTAATCTGTGGTCGGAGTGCAGTAGTAATCTGTGGTCAGAGTGCAGTAGTAATCTGTGGTCAGAGTGCAGTAGTAATCTGTGGTCGGAGTGCAGTAGTAATCTGTGGTCGGAGTGCAGTAGTAATCTGTGGTCGGAGTGCAGTAGTAATCTGTGGTCGGAGTGCAGTAGTAATCTGTGGTCAGAGTGCAGTAGTAATCTGTGTTTAGAGTGCAGTAGTATTCTCTGTTTAGAGAGCAGTAGCAATCTGTGGTCAGAGTGCAGTAATAATCTGTGGTCAGAGTGCAGTAGTAATCTGTGGTCAGAGTGCAGTAGTAATCTGTGTTTAGAGTGCAGTAGTAATCTGTGGTCGGAGTGCAGTAGTAATCTGTGGTTAGAGTGCAGTAGTAATCTGTGGTCGGAGTGCAGTAGTAATCTGTGTTTAGAGTGCAGTAGTAATCTGTGTTTAGAGTGCAGTAGTAATCTGTGTTTAGAGTGCAGTAGTAATCTGTGGTCAGAGTGCAGTAGTAATCTGTGTTTAGAGTGCAGTAGTAATCTGTGTTTAGAGTGCAGTAGTAATCTGTGTTTAGAGTGCAGTAGTAATCTGTGGTCAGAGTGCAGTAGTAATCTGTGGACAGAGTGCAGTAGTAATCTGTGGTCAGAGTGCAGTAGTAATCTGTGGTCAGAGTGCAGTAGTAATCTGTGGTCAGAGTGCAGTAGTAATCTGTGGTCAGAGTGCAGTAGTAATCGGTGGTTAGAGTGCAGTAGTATTCTCTGTTTAGAGTGCAGTAGTAATCTGTGGTCAGAGTGCAGTAGTAATCTGTGGTTAGAGTGCAGTAGTATTCTCTGTTTAGAGTGCAGTAGTAATCTGTGGTCAGAGTGCAGTAATAATCTGTGGTCGGAGTGCAGTAGTAATCTGTGGTCGGAGTGCAGTAGTAATCTGTGTTTAGAGTGCAGTAGTAATCTGTGGTTAGAGTGCAGTAGTATTCTCTGTTTAGAGTGCAGTAGTAATCTGTGGTCAGAGTGCAGTAATAATCTGTGGTCAGAGTGCAGTAGTAATCTGTGTTTAGAGTGCAGTAGTAATCTGTGGTCGGAGTGCAGTAGTAATCTGTGGTCAGAGTGCAGTAGTAATCTGTGGTCAGAGTGCAGTAGTAATCTGTGGTCAGAGTGCAGTAGTAATCTGTGGTCAGAGTGCAGTAATAATCTGTGGTCAGAGTGCAGTAGTAATCTGTGGTCGGAGTGCAGTAGTAATCTGTGGTCGGAGTGCAGTAGTAATCTGTGGTCAGAGTGCAGTAGTAATCTGTGTTTAGAGTGCAGTAGTATTCTCTGTTTAGAGTGCAGTAGTATTCTCTGTTTAGAGTGCAGTAGTAATCTGTGTTTAGAGTGCAGTAGTATTCTCTGTTTAGAGTGCAGTAGTATTCTCTGTTTAGAGTGCAGTAGTAATCTGTGTTTAGAGTGCAGTAGTAATCGGTGGTTAGAGTGCAGTAGTATTCTCTGTTTAGAGTGCAGTAGTAATCTGTGGTCAGAGTGCAGTAGTAATCTGTGGTTAGAGTGCAGTAGTAATCTGTGGTTAGAGTGCAGTAGTAATCTGTGGTCGGAGTGCAGTAGTAATCTGTGGTCAGAGTGCAGTAGTAATCTGTGGTTAGAGTGCAGTAGTAATCTGTGTTTAGAGTGCAGTAGTAATCTGTGGTCAGAGTGCAGTAATAATCTGTGGTCAGAGTGCAGTAGTAATCTGTGTTTAGAGTGCAGTAGTAATCTGTGTTTAGAGTGCAGTAGTAATCTGTGTTTAGAGTGCAGTAGTAATCTGTGGTTAGAGTGCAGTAGTAATCTGTGGTCAGAGTGCAGTAGTAATCTGTGGTCAGAGTGCAGTAGTAATCTGTGGTTAGAGTGCAGTAGTAATCTGTGGTCAGAGTGCAGTAGTAATCTGTGGTCAGAGTGCAGTAGTAATCTGTGGTCAGAGTGCAGTAGTAATCTGTGGTCAGAGTGCAGTAGTAATCTGTGGTTAGAGTGCAGTAGTAATCTGTGGTCAGAGTGCAGTAGTAATCTGTGGTCAGAGTGCAGTAATAATCTGTGGTCAGAGTGCAGTAGTAATCTGTGGTCAGATTGCAGTAGGCATCTGTAGTCAGAGTGCGGTAGTAATCTGTGGTTAGAGTGCAGTAGTAATCTGTGGTCAGAGTGCAGTAGTAATCTGTGGTTAGAGTGCAGTAGTAATCTGTGGTTAGAGTGCAGTAGTAATCTGTGGTCGGAGTGCAGTAGTAATCTGTGGTTAGAGTGCAGTAGTAATCTGTGTTTAGAGTGCAGTAGTAATCTGTGGTCAGAGTGCAGTAATAATCTGTGGTCAGAGTGCAGTAGTAATCTGTGTTTAGAGTGCAGTAGTAATCTGTGTTTAGAGTGCAGTAGTAATCTGTGGTCAGAGTGCAGTAGTAATCTGTGGTCAGAGTGCAGTAGTAATCTGTGGTCAGAGTGCAGTAGTAATCTGTGTTTAAAGTGCTGTAGTAATCTGTGGTCAGAGTGCAGTAGTAATCTGTGGTCAGAGTGCAGTAGGCATCTGTAGTCAGAGTGCAGTAGTAATCCTCTTTGACTCTTCTTAGGCAATGAACTGGAATAAACCCATAAAGCACCCCTCCCTCCCATACCTCATCACTACCACAATGTTAAACCCATAAAGCTCCTCTCCCTCCCGCACCTCATCACTACCACAATGTTAAACCCATAAAGCTCCTCTCCCTCCCGCACCTCATCACTACCACAATGTTAAACCGTAAACACTTTGGTATTTGTCCCAAATGGTATCCTACTACTTATAAAGTGCACTACTTTAAAAAAAGGCCCATATGGGTCTGGTCAAATCTAGTGCACTACGTAGGGATGCAGCATTTCAGAATTTGTACAAACACAAACTCCCGGGCCAAGCCAATCACAATGCTGTAAAGCGAGCCCAACGGTGATAAAGGTGACAAATGATTGTAATGATTCTGAAGCGAGCAACAAGCCCCGTGTTTGGTTGGTTTGGGGAGATGGTGGATCAGGGGGGAGATGGTGGATCAGGGGGAGATGGTGGATCAGGGGGGAGATGGTGGATCAGGGGGGAGATGGTGGATCAGGGGGAGATGGTGGATCATGGGGGAGATGGTGGATCGGGGGAGATGGTGGATCGGGGGAGATGGTGGATCAGGGGAGATGGTGGATCGGGGGAGATGGTGGATCGGGGGAGATGGTGGATCAGGGGGAGATGGTGGATCAGGGGAGATGGTGGATCAGGGGGAGATGGTGGATCAGGGGGAGATGGTGGATCAGGGGGAGATGGTGGATCAGGGGAGATGGTGGATCATGGAGGAGATGGTGGATCAGGGGGAGATGGTGGATCAGGGGGGAGATGGTGGATCATGGGGGAGATGGTGGATCAGGGGGAGATGGTGGATCAGGGGAGATGGTGGATCAGGGGGCAGATAGTGGATCAGGGGAGATGGTGGATCAGGGGGAGATGGTGGATCAGGGGGAGATGGTGGATCAGGGGAGATGGTGGATCAGGGGGAGATGGTGGATCATGGGGAGATGGTTGATCAGGGGGAGATGGTGGATCAGGGGGAGATGGTGGATCAGGGGAGATGGTGAATCAGGGTGTAGATGGTGGATCAATGGGAGATGGTGGATCATGGGGAGATGGTGGATCAGGGGGAGATGGTGGATCAGGGGAGATGGTGGATCAGGGGGCAGATAGTGGATCAGGGGAGATGGTGGATCAGGGGGAGATGGTGGATCAGGGGGAGATGGTGGATCAGGGGGAGATGGTGGATCAGGGGGAGATGGTTGATCAGGGGGAGATGGTGGATCAGGGGGAGATGGTGGATCAGGGGGAGATGGTGGATCAGGGGAGATGGTGAATCAGGGTGTAGATGGTGGATCAATGGGAGATGGTGGATCAGGGGGGAGATGGTGGATCAGGGGGGAGATGGTGGATCAGGGGGAGATGGTGGATCAGGGGGAGATGGTGGATCAGGGGGAGATGGTGGATCAGGGGGAGATGGTGGATCATGGGGGAGATGGTGGATCAGGGGGAGATGGTGGATCAGGGGGAGATGGTGGATCAGGGGAGATGGTGAATCAGGGTGTAGATGGTGGATCAATGGGAGATGGTGGATCAGGGGGGAGATGGTGGATCAGGGGGAGATGGTGGATCAGGGGGAGATGGTGGATCAGGGGGCAGATAGTGGATCAGGGGGATGGTGGATCAGGGGGGAGATGGTGGATCAGGGGGAGATGGTGGATCAGGGGGAGATGGTGGATCAGGGGAGATGGTGGATCAGGGGGAGATGGTGGATCAGGGGAGATGGTGGATCAGGGGAGATGGTGGATCAGGGGAGATGGTGAATCAGGGTGTAGATGGTGGATCAATGGGAGATGGTGGATCAGGGGGAGATGGTGGATCAGGGGGAGATGGTGGATCAGGGGGAGATGGTGGATCAGGGGGAGATGGTGGATCAGGGGGAGATGGTGGATCAGGGGAGATGGTGGATCAGGGGGAGATGGTGGATCAGGGGAGATGGTGGATCAGGGGGAGATGGTGGATCAGGGGAGATGGTGGATCAGGGGGAGATGGTGGATCAGGGGGAGATGGTGGATCAGGGGAGATGGTGGATCAGGGGAGATGGTGGATCAGGGGGAGATGGTGGATCGGGGGAGATGGTGGATCGGGGGAGATGGTGGATCAGGGGGAGATGGTGGATCAGGGGAGATGGTGGATCGGGGGAGATGGTGGATCGGGGGAGATGGTGGATCAGGGGGAGATGGTGGATCAGGGGGAGATGGTGGATCAGGGGGAGATGGTGGATCAGGGGGAGATGGTGGATCAGGGGAGATGGTGGATCAGGGGAGATGGTGGATCGGGGGAGATGGTGGATCGGGGGAGATGGTGGATCGGGGGAGATGGTGGATCAGGGGGAGATGGTGGATCAGGGGGAGATGGTGGATCAGGGGAGATGGTGGATCAGGGGAGATGGTGGATCATGGGGAGATGGTGGATCAGGGGGAGATGGTGGATCAGGGGGAGATGGTGGATCAGGGGAGATGGTGGATCAGGGGGAGATGGTGGATCAAGGGGGAGATGGTGGATCATGGGGGAGATGGTGGATCAGGGGAGATGGTGGATCAGGGGAGATGGTGGATCAGGGGGCAGATAGTGGATCAGGGGAGATGGTGGATCAGGGGGAGATGGTGGATCAGGGGAGATGGTGGATCAGGGGGAGATGGTGGATCAGGGGGAGATGGTGGATCAGGGGGAGATGGTGGATCAGGGGGAGATGGTGGATCAGGGGGAGATGGTTGATCAGGGGGAGATGGTGGATCAGGGGAGATGGTGGATCAGGGGAGATGGTGAATCAGGGTGTAGATGGTGGATCAATGGGAGATGGTGGATCAGGGGGAGATGGTGGATCAGGGGGAGATGGTGGATCAGGGGGAGATGGTGGATCAGGGGGAGATGGTGGATCAGGGGGAGATGGTGGATCAGGGGGAGATGGTGGATCAGTGGGCAGATGGTGGATCAGGGGAGATGATGGATCAGGGGGAGATGGTGGATCAGGGGAGATGGTGGATCATGGGGAGATGGTGGATCATGGGGAGATGGTGGATCAGGGGGAGATGGTGGATCAGGGGGAGATGGTGGATCAGGGGAGATGGTGGATCAGGGGAGATGGTGGATCAGGGGGAGATGGTGGATCAGGGGGAGATGGTGGATCAGGGGGAGATGGTGGATCAGGGGAGATGGTGGATCGGGGGAGATGGTGGATCAGGGGAGATGGTGGATCAGGGGAGATGGTGGATCAGGGGGGAGATGGTGGATCAGGGGGGAGATGGTGGATCAGGGGGGAGATGGTGGATCAGGGGGAGATGGTGGATCAGGGGGGAGATGGTGGATCAGGGGGGAGATGGTGGATCAGGGGGGAGATGGTGGATCAGGGGGGAGATGGTGGATCAGGGGGGAGATGGTGGATCAGGGGGGAGATGGTGGATCAGGGGGGAGATGGTGGATCAGGGGGGAGATGGTGGATCAGGGGGAAAGCTGCAGAGAGCCTGAAACAGAGGGGGTGAGGAATACTTGTCAAGGAAAGATCTAACACCTTCCTGACGCAGTAAACAAATAAATAACTACAAACATCAAGTGAAGTAAACCTTCCTGCAACATCTTGCTGAGTGTGGACCAATCACAGTTGTTGCCCGTCCACTGAAACGATCAACATCCAATGGCAATGGATGTTGCTTTGTTTTCCTTCTTCTATGCATATATATATATATATATATACACATCACCAAGTATAACACTTGGTGACAGGTTTTCAGATTCAACGGGTTGAAAAGAGAATAACTTTTTTTTTTTGTCGTGATGAAATGGAAACTGCTTGGCCAAGCTTTTGTCAGGTGGGGGATAATTCTCCATACTGGTATTATGGGATGGTGCATTATTACTGTTCAATACATTACAGCACTCCTCTCCAATAGCTCTCCCACAATGGTGGAGATTCAGCCTGCGCCAGGCTTTTGTCCAGCCTCAGCGTTTCCCGAGCTAACAATTACGGGATGGAGCCCAAATATCACCCTCAAATGTAGTGCACTACTGTCCTATAGAGAATAGGGTAACATTTGGGACACGAGCACAGCGAACCTCGGTGATAAGGAGAGTTAGAGATTTGTGCCATTTAATAATTGAGGACCTCCCGAGGGCCGTACTTTGCAACTGTGTGCTTAAATGTATCAGTGTACGACCGACCTTGCAGTACGGCTCTGGAATATCTGTCCCCACTGGGACAAAACATGCTGCTTTCATATAGCAAGATACCCTGGTACTTCAGTCCTGCTCTGTGGACCGGATCCTGTACCTCTGTGGATCATCTACCTCTGTGGGTCATCTACCTCTGTGGATCCTGTACCCCTGTACCTCTGTGGGTCCTGTACCTCTGTGGATCATCTACCTCTGTTTATTTTATTTTATTTTATTTCACCTTTATTTAACCAGGTAGGCTAGTTGAGAACAAGTTCTCATTTGCAACTGCGATGGTGGCCAAGATAAAGCATAGCAGTGTGAACAGACAACACAGAGTTACACATGGAGTAAACAATTAGCAAGTCAATAACATAGTAGAAAAAATGGGCAGTCTATATACAATGTGTGCAAAAGGCATGAGGAGGTAGGCGAATAATACAATTTTGCAGATTAACACTGGAGTGATAAATGATCAGATGGGCATGTACAGGTAGAGATATTGGTGTGCAAAAGAGCAGAAAAGTAAATAAATAAAAACAGTATAAAAACAGTATGGGAATGAGGTAGGTGAAAAAGGGTGAGCTATTTACCTATAGACTATGTACAGCTGCAGCGATCGGTTAGCTGCTGGATAGCTGATGTTTGAAGTTGGTGAGGGAGATAAAAGTCTCCAACTTCAGCGATTTTTATCAATTGTTCCAGTCACAGGCAGCAGAGTACTGGAACGAAAGGCGGCCAAATGAGGTGTTGGCTTTAGGGATGATCAGTGAGATACACCTGCTGGAGCGCGTGCTACGGATGGGTGTTGCCATCGTGACCAGTGAACTGAGATAAGGCGGAGCTTTACCTAGCATGGACTTGTAAATGACCTGGAGCCAGTGGGTCTGGCGACGAATATGTAGTGAGGGCCAGCCGACTAGAGCATACAAGAGTGGTGGGTGGTATAAGGTGCTTTAGTGACAAAACGGATGGCACTGTGATAGACTGCATCCAGTTTGCTGAGTAGAGTGTTGGAAGCCATTTTGTAGATGACATCGGGGGTCGAGGATCGGTAGGATAGTCAGTTTTACTAGGTAAGCTTGGGTGAAGGAGGCTTTGTTGTGGGAATAGAAAGCCGACTCTGGATTTGATTTTTGATTGGAGATGTTTGATGAGTCTGGAAGGAGAGTTTGCAGTCTAGGACACCTAGGTACTTATAGATGTCCACATATTCAAGGTTGGAACCATCCAGGGTGGTGATGCTAGTCGGGCATGGGGTGCAGGCAGCGATCGGTTGAAAAGCATGTGCATTTGGTTTTACTGGTTTAAGAGCAGTTGGAGGCCACGGAAGGAGTGCTGTATGGCATTGAAGCTCGTTTGGAGGTTTGATAGCACAGTGTCCAATGACGGGCCGAAAGATATAGAATGGTGTCGATGCGTAGAGGTGGATCAGGGAATGGTCATTGATATATACAGAGAAAAGAGTCGGCCCGAGAATTGAACCCTGTGGCACCCCATAGAGACTGCCAGAGGACCGGACAGCATGCCCTCTGATTTGACACACTGAACTCTGTCTGCAAAGTAATTGGTGAACCAGGCAAGGCAGTCATCCGAAAACCGAGGCTGTTGAGTCTGCCGATAAGAATTTGGTGATTGACAGAGTCGAAAGCCTTGGCGAGGTCGATGAAGACGGCTGCACAGTACTGTCTTTTATCGATGGCGGTTATGATATCATTTAGTACCTTGAGTGTGGCTGATGGTGGATCAGGACCGGGAGATGGTGGCATCAGGGGAGATGGTGGGGATCAGGTGGTCAGTGACCTGTTTGTTGACTTGGGGGAAGACCTTAGATAGGCAGGGAGGATGGATATAGGATCTATAGCAGTTTGGTCCAGAATGTCTCCTCCTTTGGGGAGATGGTGATCAGGCTTTCCAATGGGGATCTCAGACGATATGAAAGAGAGGTTGAACAGGCTGGTAACAGAGGTTGCGACAATGGCGGCAGATAGTTTCAGAAAAAGATTGTAACACCAGCTGATTTGTGACGGGTCCAGGTTTTGCAAATAAATAAGAACAAACATCTGGATTTGGGTAAAGCTTCCTGCAAGGCTTGGAGTGAGGAACACAGTTGGCGGAGCTGTTGGCCGAAACGGAGTAGCCAGGCAAGGCATGGCAAGCCGTGGATGAAGTGCTTATTTTCCTTTTCTATAATATATGGATTTATCGGTGGATCACCAAGTATAACCTCAGTGCAGTGAGCTGGGAGGAGGTGCTCTTGTTCTCCATGGACTTCAAAGTGTCCCAGAACTTTTTTTTTTTTTGGAGCTACAGGATGGAAACTTTTGCCTGAAGCTTTTGTCAGGTGGGGGATAATTCTCCATACTGGTATTATGGGATGGTGCATTATTACTGTTCTATACATTACAGCAGTCCGCCACAGGATGTTTTTGTGCAATGGTGGAGGGCAGTTCAGCCTGCGCCAGGCTTTTGTCCAGGTTCTGCATTTTTTGAACGAGCATGCTTATCAAAATGGGGATGGAAGCCCAAAGAATGACAGGCATCCTCAAATGTAGGATGAGGTCAATGTCCTTCCAGGATAGAGAATAGGGTAACATTTGGGAACGCCTGCTCACAGAAGTGTTTTAGGGAGCGTTTGACAGTTGTGCCATTTAATAATTGAGCCTCCCGAGGCGGATACAGGCGATGAGGCAAATGTATCAGTGAGATCCTGGTTGAAGACAGCTCTGGAATATTTGGAGGGCCACTGGGACAAAACATGAGGGTGCCCTTGTTTACAGCAAGATTGTACCCTGGGTTCCTTGAGATTTGCTCTGATGGACCGGATCCTGTAGATCTGTGGATCATCTATCCCAGTTTAGGTCACCTACCAAACTCTGTGGATCCTGGTGTCCCACAGCTGATCATCTACCTCTGTAGCTCTGGGGGATCCTGTACCTCTGTGGATCATCTACCTCTGTGGATCATCTTTCTGGAGAGATAATCTTCAAAATTAGTAGTTCAAACTGTTTGTGGATATGGACCTGGAAAGTGGATCATCTACTTTGCAGGCTCATCTACTCAGTGGATCATCTACTCCATCTACCCCTGTGGCAGTTCTATCTTGACGGAAGATGTTCTACCTCATGGAAATCTCTGTGGGTCCTGTACCTCTGTGGATCATCTACCTCTGTGGATCATCTACCACTGTGGATCATCTACCTCATTGGATCCTGTATCTCCGTGATCCTGTACCTCTGTGGATCATCTACCACTGTGGATCATCTACCTCTGTGGATCCTCTACCTCTGTGGATCCCGTATCTACCTCCTGTGGATCATGTATCTCACTGTGGATCATCTACCTCTGTGGATCATCTACCTCCTTGGATCCTGTATCTCTGTGGATCCTCTACCTCTGTGGATCCTCTACCTCCGTGGATCATCTACCTCTGTGGATCATCTACCTCCGTGGATCCTCTGTGGATCCTGCACCTCTGTGGATCATCTACCTCTGTGGATCATGCTACCTCTGTGGATCATCTACCTCTGTGGATCATGCTACCTCTGTGGAGCATCTACCTCTGTGGATCATGCACCTCTGTGGATCCTGCACCTCTGTGGATCATGCACCTCTGTGGATCCTGCACCTCTGTGGGTCCTGCACCTCTGTGGAGCATGCACCTCTGTGGAGCATGCACCTCTGTGGATCCTGCACCTCTGTGGAGCATGCACCTCTGTGGATCATGCACCTCTGTGGATCATGTATCTCTGTGGAGCTTTTTCCCTGTATGTTTATATATATATATATTTAACCATTTCTACAGCCACCCATGGAGAAAAACAAGAAGAAGGGATATAGTTGAGCCCTAAACAGGATTGACTTTACTGAGTGGCTCTAATTCTCATTATTTAACAATCACCCAAAGCCATTGCAGTCAAAGCCCAACGGAAGGCTATTATTCCTGTTCAGCAATCACAACTCTCATAACGAAATGACTGAGTCCAACATTCTCCCTCTAGAAGTCTGCATGATGAACAGGAGTGTAAAGCCTTGTCTCTTCAGGGGGAGAAGATAGCGTGAGAAAGTCTAGAACAGACTGGAGTTCATTTAAATCATTTCCAACCTAAAACAATAGGCTCCTATAAATACCAGGGCTGTGTCCCAAATGGGCACCCTATTCCCTATGTAGTGAACTACTGTTGCCCAGGTTTCTGGTCAAAATCATTGCACTATACAGGAAAATAGGGTGCCATTTGAAATGCAGCCCATGTGGTGGAGTGTGGAAGTAGAGGAACTGGCCTATCCGGGTGGGTTGATTGATGAGGCTATCAGGAGGACCTGGACCAGGGCTAGCCCAAACACTCTCCTCTCTTCTCTTCCAGGGAGTTTCAGATCAGGTGGGATGATTGATGAGGCTATCAGGAGGACCTGGACCAGGACTTGCCCAAACACTCTCCTCTCTTCTCTTCCAGGGAGATTCCAACACAATCTATTGCACTCTCCACAGGAACACAAACAGGCCAATTAGGCAGAGAATTGCATGGTGAACAGTCAGGGCAGGTTTTAACTTCATGGAGGTATTCCAACTCTTTAGAAGGATTTGGAGATCAGGGCACGTTTATATTCTCTGTATGTGTGGATGAGACATGGATGAGACGTGGATGAGACGTGGATGAGACGTGGATGAGACGTGGATGAGACGTGGATGAGACGTGGATGAGACGTGGATGAGACGTGGATGAGACGTGGATGAGACGTGGATGAGACGTGGATGAGACGCTTGTGGTATTTTGACACGAAACTGCAAAGCATCAACAAAAGAGTAGATTTGAATCTCACGTTAAAATATTGATTGAAGTAACTTTTCATTAAGAAGTCCACATGGTCCTTCTGTGGCTCAGTTGGTAGAGCATGGCGCTTGTAACGCCAGGGTAGTGGGTTCGATTCCCGGGACCACCCATACGTAGAATGTATGCACACATGACTGTAAGTCGCTTTGGATAAAAGCGTCAGCTAAATGGCATATATTTTTATATATATATATATTTAAGTCATGATCAAACACACGGTTGAGTGTTACAGCTGGTTAGATTTTTACTTTCCAGTGTTGTGTGGCAAGGTTTTCATCCAAACCATTCACTGTTACTGTATGTTTGTCATCCAAAGAGGAAATAAGGTCTTATTCATATGTGTGTGTGTGTGTGTGTGTGTGTGTGTGTGTGTGTGTGTGTGTGTGTGTGTGTGTGTGTGTGTGTGTGTGTGTGTGTGCGTACGGCATGTCTGAGCTTCCTGCCTGCTTACCCAGGAGACCCCTGGGTTATATTTCACTATAGCAGCAGACACAGATAGAAAAACATTCTAGATATTGTTTTCTTTTTATAAATCTCCCCCGGGCCCAGACGAGCCTCCTCTCCCCCGGTCCAGACGAGCCTCCTCTCCCCCGGCCCCAGACGAGCCTCCTCTCCCGGCCCCAGACGAGCCTCCTCTCCCCCGGTCCAGACCAGCCTCCTCTCTCCCCCGGGTCCAGACCAGCCTCCTCTCCCCCGGCCCCAGACCCTCCTCTCTCCCCCGGCCCAGCCTCCTCTCTCCCCCGGGTCCAGACGAGACCCAGACCCTCCTCTCCCCCGGCCCCAGACCCTCCTCTCTCCCCGGCCCAGACGAGCCTCCTCTCTCTCCCGGCCCAGACGAGCCTCCTCTCTCCTCTCCCCCAGCCCAGGCCCAGACGAGGCCCTCCTCTCTCTCCCGGCCCAGACGAGCCAGCCTCCTCTCTCTCCCGGCCAAGACAGCCTCCTCTCTCTCCTGGCCAAGACCAGCCTCCTCTCTCCCGGCCAAGACAGCCTCCTCTCTCCCGGCCCAGACGAGCGTCCTGTCTCCCCCGGCCCAGACCCTCCTCTCTCTCCCGGCCCAGACGAGCCTCCTCTCTCCCCGTCCTCAGACGAGCCTCCTCTCTCTCCCGGCCCAGATCCTCTCTCTCGGCCCAGGCATAGCCTCCTCTCTCCCCCCAGGCACAGACAGCCTCCCCAGCCTTCCTCTGTAGTCACCAATTTGTAAGTCGCTCTGGTTTCTGCTAAGATTACACTTGTAAATAATTTAAAACATGTCCCAAAGGGCACGCTATTCCCTATGTAGTGAAGTACTGTTGCCCAGGGCTCTGGTCAACATCATTACACTGTAGTCACATAGCACTGGTTTAACCCACAGATTACACCCTGTAGTCACATACCACTGGTTTCACCCACAGATTACACCCTGTAGTCACATACCACTGGTTTCACCCCCAGATTACACCCTGTAGTCACATACCACTGGTTTCACCCACAGATTACACCCTGTAGTCACATACCACTGGTTTCACCCCTAGATTACACCCTGTAGTCACATACCACTGGTTTCACCCCTAGATTACACCCTGTAGTCACATACCTCTGGTTTCACCCACAGATTACACCCTGTAGTCACATAGCACTGGTTTCACCCTCAGATTACAGCCTGTAGTCACAGCACTGGTTTCACCCCCAGATTACACCCTGTAGTCACATACCACTGGTTTTACCCACAGATTACACCCTGTATTCTCATACCACTGGTTTTACCCACAGATTACAGCCTGTAGTCACATACCACTGGTTTTACCCACAGATTACAGCCTGTAGTCACATACCACTGGTTTTACCCACAGATTACACCCTGTAGTCACATACCACTGGTTTTACCCACAGATTACAGACTGTAGTCACATACCACTGGTTTTACCCACAGATTGCACCCTGTATTCTCATACCACTGGTTTTACCCAGAGATTACAGCCTGTAGTCACATACCACTGGTTTTACACACAGATTACAGCCTGTAGTCACGTACCACTGGTTTCACCCCCAGATTACACCCTGTAGTCACATACCACTGGTTTTACACACAGATTACAGCCTGTAGTCACATACCACTGGTTTCACCCACAGATTACACCCTGTAGTCACATACCACTGGTTTTACTCACAGATTACAGACTGTATTCTCATACCACTGGTTTCACCCACAGATTACACCCTGTAGTCACATACCACTGGTTTTACCCACAGATTACACCCTGTAGTCACATACCACTGGTTTCACCCCCAGATTACACCCTGTAGTCACATACCACTGGTTTCACCCCCAGATTACACCCTGTAGTCACATACCACTGGTTTTACCCACAGATTACACCCTGTAGTCACATACCACTGGTTTCACCCCCAGATTACACCCTGTAGTCACATTCCACTGGTTTTACCCACAGATTACACCCTGTAGTCTCATACCACTGGTTTCACCCACAGATTACACCCTGTAGTCACATACCACTGGTTTTACCCACAGATTACACCCTGTATTCTCATACCACTGGTTTCACCCACAGATTACACCCTGTATTCTCATACCACTGGTTTTACCCACAGATTACACCCTGTATTCTCATACCACTGGTTTCACCCACAGATTACACCCTGTATTCACATAGCACTGGTTTTACCCACAGATTACACCCTGTATTCTCATACCACTTGTTTCACCCACAGATTACACCCTGTATTCTCATACCACTGGTTTTACCCACAGATTACAGCCTGTATTCTCATACCACTGGTTTCACCCCCAGATTACACCCTGTATTCTCATACCACTGGTTTCACCCTCAGATTATAGACATCCATAGGCTAAAAATTAAAGGCTTGAGTTTATTTGACTTTCGAGGCTAATTCACTGAGGCAAATATATGGGAATGTAATACAAAATGTATCTATCTACTTATTTACAGAATTGCAATTTCATCAAGAAGAAAAGAGAGATCCCATAACAAACCCAAATCACTTTTCAGATAAATAACACCACATGAGGTAAATGTAATTTATGTTTCGATTAGACTTATAACAGTTTGGTTTCTTCGGGGGAAATGAATGCAGTACTGTTTGTTCAAGAGGACTAATCAACCTCTCTGTTCCTGTTCAAAGCCTTATTGTGATATATAGTGTGTGTGTGTGTATACCGTATGTGTGTGTGTGTGGGTGTGTATACCGTATATGTGTGTGTGTGTATACCGTATGTGTGTGTGTGTGCGCGTGCGTATACCGTGTGTGTGTGTGTGTGTGTGTGTGTGTGTGTGTGTGTGTGTGTGTGTGTGTGTGTGTGTGTGTGTGTGTGTGTGTGTGTGTGTGTGCGCGTGCGTGCGTATACCGTATGTGTGTGTGTGTGTGTGTGTGTATACCGTATGTGTGTGTGTGTGTGTGTGTGTGTATACCGTGTGTGTGTGTGCGTGTGTGTATACCGTGTGTGTGTGTGCGTGTGTGTATACCGTGTGTGTGTGCGCGTGTGTGTATACCGTGTGTGTGTGTGTGTGTGTGTGTGTGTGTGTGTGTGTGTGTGTGTGTGTGTGTGTGTGTGTGTGTGTGTGTGTGTGTGTAGTCACATCTGAAAAGTATCCCCAGTTTTGATACATGAGAGGGTGTGTGGTATCTTCCACGCTGTGCTGACTATCAGCCCTCTGATCATCCTCTATACAACATAGTCAAGACCCTGGAAAGCCCCTCACAGACTCTCTGATCATCTATACTACATAGTCAAGACCCTGGAAACGTCTAAACAGACTCTCTAATCATCTATACAACACAGTCAAGACCCTGGAAAGCCCCTCACAGACTCTCTGATCATCTATACTACATAGTCAAGACCCTGGAAACGTCTAAACAGACTCTCTAATCATCTATAAAACACAGTCAAGACCCTGGAAACGTCTAAACACACTCTCTCTGTGACCCAAACAGCACCCTATTCCCTAAATAGTGCACAAAGGGAAATCAGTTGGTGGTTTGAGTTGACATCCCCTAGATTTCCTCCCATTGGCTGAAAGGAAAGAGATTATTGCACCAGTGAAACCCATAGGTTAATCAGGAAGCATGGTGGAATTGCTCTTGCGTGCCATGCTAATAGGCTGAAGATAATATGTGAATGACATTCTGCACGCTTGCAAAGGGTGAAGGAGGAGAGGCTGATGACACTACGCTATAGATACCTGCTATGCTGATGAGGTAATATGATGACACTACTAGATACCTGCTATGTTGATGAGGTAACATGATGACACTACTAGATACCTGCTATGTTGATGAGGTAACATGATGACACTACGCTATAGATACCTGCTATGTTGATGAGGTAACATGATGACACTACGCTATAGATACCTGCTATGCTGATGAGGTAATATGATGACACTACTAGATACCTGCTATGTTGATGAGGTAATATGATGACACTACTAGATACCTGCTGTGTTGATGAGGTAATATGATGACACTACTAGATACCTGCTATGTTGATGAGGTAACATGATGACACTACTAGATACCTGCTGTGTTGATGAGGTAATATGATGACACTACTAGATACCTGCTATGTTGATGAGGTAACATGATGACACTACGCTATAGATACCTGCTATGTTGATGAGGTAACATGATGACACTACTAGATACCTGCTATGTTGATGAGTTAACATGATGACACTACTAGATACCTGCTATGTTGATGAGGTAACATGATGACACTACGCTATAGATACCTGCTATGTTGATGAGTTAACATGATGACACTACTAGATACCTGCTATGTTGATGAGGTAACATGATGACACTACGCTATAGATACCTGCTATGTTGATGAGGTAACATGATGACACTACGCTATAGATACCTGCTGTGTTGATGAGGTAACATGATGACACTACTAGATACCTGCTATGTTGATGAGGTAACATGATGACACTACTAGATACCTGCTATGTTGATGAGGTAACATGATGACACTACGCTATAGATACCTGCTATGTTGATGAGGTAACATGATGACACTACTAGATACCTGCTATGTTGATGAGGTAACATGATGACACTACTAGATACCTGCTATGTTGATGAGGTAACATGATGACACTACTAGATACCTGCTATGTTGAGGAGGTAACATGATGACACTACTAGATACCTGCTATGTTGAAGATTTAACATGATGACACTACTAGATACCTGCTATGTTGATGAGGTAACATGATGACACTACTAGATACCTGCTATGTTGGTGAGGTAACATGATGACACTACTAGATACCTCCTATGTTGATGAGGTAACATGATGACACTACTAGATACCTGCTATGTTGATGAGGTAACATGATGACACTACTAGATACCTGCTATGTTGATGAGGTAACATGATGACACTACTAGATACCTGCTATGTTGATGAGGTAACATGATGACACTACTATATACCTGCTGTGTTGAGGAGGTAACATGATGACACTACTAGATACCTGCTATGTTGAGGAGGTAACATGATGACACTACTAGATACCTCCTATGTTGATGAGGTAACATGATGACACTACGCTATAGATACCTGCTATGTTGATGAGTTAACATGATGACACTACTAGATACCTGCTATGTTGATGAGGTAACATGATGACACTACTAGATACCTCCTATGTTGATGAGGTAACATGATGACACTACGCTATAGATACCTGCTGTGTTGATGAGGTAATATGATGACACTACGCTATAGATACCTGCTATGTTGATGAGGTAACATGATGACACTACTAGATACCTGCTATGCTGATGAGGTAATATGATGACACTACTAGATACCTGCTGTGTTGATGAGGTAACATGATGACACTACGCTATAGATACCTGCTATGTTGATGAGGTAACATGAGGACACTACTAGATACCTGCTATGTTGATGAGGTAACATGAGGACACTACTAGATACCTGCTGTGTTGATGATTT
This sequence comes from Oncorhynchus keta, assembly GCF_023373465.1. NCBI lineage: Eukaryota > Metazoa > Chordata > Actinopteri > Salmoniformes > Salmonidae > Oncorhynchus > Oncorhynchus keta. The sequence continues at coordinate 44,210 of NW_026287408.1, read as the reverse complement.
AACATGATGACACTACTAGATACCTGCTATGTTGATGAGGTAACATGATGACACTACGCTATAGATACCTGCTGTGTTGATGAGGTAATATGATGACACTACGCTATAGATACCTGCTATGTTGATGAGGTAACATGATGACACTACTAGATACCTGCTATGCTGATGAGGTAATATGATGACACTACTAGATACCTGCTGTGTTGATGAGGTAACATGATGACACTACACTATAGATACCTGCTATGTTGATGAGGTAACATTATGACACTACTAGATACCTGCTATGTTGATGAGGTAACATGATGACACTACGCTATAGATACCTGCTATGTTGATGAGGTAACATGATGACACTACTAGATACCTGCTATGCTGATGAGGTAACATTATGACACTACTAGATACCTGCTATGTTGATGAGGTAACATGATGACACTACGCTATAGATACCTGCTGTGTTGATGAGGTAACATGATGACACTACGCTATAGATACCTGCTGTGTTGATGAGGTAACATGATGACACTACGCTATAGATACCTGCTATGTTGATGAGGTAACATGATGACACTACTAGATACCTGCTGTGTTGATGAGGTAATATGATGACACTACTAGATACCTGCTATGTTGATGAGGTAACATGATGACACTACTAGATACCTGCTATGTTGATGAGGTAACATGATGACACTACTAGATACCTGCTATGTTGATGAGGTAACATGATGACACTACTAGATACCTGCTATGTTGATGAGGTAACATGATGACACTACTAGATACCTGCTATGTTGATGAGGTAACATGATGACACTACGCTATAGATACCTGCTATGTTGATGAGGTAACATGATGACACTACTAGATACCTGCTATGCTGATGAGGTAACATTATGACACTACTAGATACCTGCTATGTTGATGAGGTAACATGATGACACTACTAGATACCTGCTATGTTGATGAGGTAACATTATGACACTACTAGATACCTGCTATGTTGATGAGGTAACATGATGACACTACGCTATAGATACCTGCTATGTTAATGAGGTAACATGATGACACTACTAGATACCTGCTATGTTGATGAGGTAACATGATGACACTACGCTATAGATACCTGCTATGTTGATGAGGTAACATGATGACACTACTAGATACCTGCTATGCTGATGAGGTAACATTATGACACTACTAGATACCTGCTATGTTGATGAGGTAACATGATGACACTACTAGATACCTGCTATGTTGATGAGGTAACATTATGACACTACTAGATACCTGCTATGTTGATGAGGTAACATGATGACACTACGCTATAGATACCTGCTATGTTGATGAGGTAACATGATGACACTACTAGATACCTGCTATGTTGATGAGGTAACATTATGACACTACTAGATACCTGCTATGTTGATGAGGTAACATGATGACACTACTAGATACCTGCTATGTTGATGAGGTAACATGATGACACTACTAGATACCTGCTATGTTGATGAGGTAACATTATGACACTACTAGATACCTGCTATGTTGATGAGGTAACATGATGACACGACTAGATACCTGCTATGTTGATGAGGTAACATGATGACACTACTAGATACCTGCTGTGTTGATGAGGTAACATGATGACACTACTAGATACCTGCTATGTTGATGAGGTAACATGATGACACTACTAGATACCTGCTATGTTGATGAGGTAACATGATGACAGTCTGTCAGGAGTATTCATTAACGTGTTCCTTATATATTAACATGCTGCTGGTGATTCATACACTGTCTGTGGTAATGTCCCTTTAGTTGGTGTTCATTAACATGCTGCTGGTGATTCATACACTGTTTGTGGTAATGTCCCTTTAGTTGGTGTTTGTGCCTATTAACATAATAGCAGACATTTCCAATGACATGTTAGTCATTTAGCAGTGACTTTAATCCAGAGCCACTTAGAGTTAGTTCATTCAATTTAAGATAGCTAGGTGAGACCACCACATACCACAGTCCTAGTAAGTGCATGTTTTCCAGCGAAGAAGAAGTGATTGTAAGAAAAGACAAGTTTGAATGATAGTGTCTTCTTTTTGTTGTTGTTGTTGACATGGCAACAAGGAAGTGAAGAAATACTTTTCAGTCACCGGGGACCAATGGAGTTTTTTTTCCTGCCCAGGATCCAACTTCTTGTGGGACGGCAGGGTAGCCTAGTGGTTGGACTAGTAACCGGAAGGTTGCGAGTTCAAATCCCCGAGCTGACAAGGTACACATCTGTCGTTCTGCCCCTGAACAGGCAGTTAACCCACTGTTCCTAGGCCGTCATTGAAAATAAGAATGTGTTCTTAATTGACTTACCAAGTTAAATAAAAGGTAAAACAATATATAAAAAAATAAATACAAAAATGGTAAAGATAGTGTAAAGCAGGTTTAAAAGCAGGGTTCTGGTGGTCGTCGCGTACTGCTGCTGTCACTCACTGTCAAACGCTCCCTAAAACACTTCTGTGAGCAGGCCTTTCTAATCGACCTGGCCCGTGTATCCTGGAAGGACATTGACCTCATCCCGTCAGTTGAGGATGCCTGGTCATTCTTTAAAAGTAACTTCCTCACCATTTTGGATAAGCATGCTCCGTTCAAAAAATGCAGAACCAAGAACAGATACAGCCCTTGGTTCACTCCAGACCTGACTGCCCTCGACCAGCACAAAAACATCCTGTGGCGGACTGCAATAGCATCGAATAGCCCCGTGATATGCAACTGTTCAGGGAAGTCAGGAACCAATACACGCAGTCAGTCAGGAAAGCTAAGGCCAGCTTCTTCAGGCAAAAGTTTGCATCCTGTAGCTCCAACTCCAAAAAGTTCTGGGACACTGTGAAGTCCATGGAGAACAAGAGCACCTCCTCCCAGCTGCCCACTGCACTGAGGCTAGGAAACACGGTCTCCACCGATAAATCCATGATTATCGAAAACTTCAATAAGCACTTCTCAACGGCTGGCCATGCCTTCCGCCTGGCTACTCCAACCTCGGCCAACAGCTCCGCCCCCCTGTAGTTCCTCACCCAAGCCTCTCCAGGTTCTCCTTTACCCAAATCCAGATAGCAGATGTTCTGAAAGAGCTGCAAAACCTGGACCCGTACAAATCAGCTGGGCTTGACAATCTGGACCCGCTATTTCTGAAACTATCTGCCGCCATTGTCGCAACCCCTATTACCAGCCTGTTCAACCTCTCTTTCATATCGTCTGAGATCCCCAAGGATTGAAAGCTGCCGCAGTCATCCCCCTCTTCAAAGGAGGAGACACCCTGGACCCAAACTGCTATAGACCTATATCCATCCTGCCCTGCCTATCTAAGGTCTTCGAAAGCCAAGTCAACAAACAGGTCACTGACCATCTCGAATCCCACCGTACCTTCTCCGCTGTGCAATCTGGTTTCCGAGCCGGTCACGGGTGCACCTCAGCCACACTCAAGGTACTAAATGATATCATAACCGCCATCGATAAAAGACAGTACTGTGCAGCCGTCTTCATCGACCTCGCCAAGGCTTTCGACTCTGTCAATCACCAAATTCTTATCGGCAGACTCAACAGCCTCGGTTTTTCGGATGACTGCCTTGCCTGGTTCACCAATTACTTTGCAGACAGAGTTCAGTGTGTCAAATCAGAGGGCATGCTGTCCGGTCCTCTGGCAGTCTCTATGGGGTGCCACAGGGTTCAATTCTCGGGCCGACTCTTTTCTCTGTATATATCAATGATGTTGCTCTTGCTGCGGGCGATTCCCTGATCCACCTCTACGCAGACGACACCATTCTATATACTTTCGGCCCGTCATTGGACACTGTGCTATCAAACCTCCAAACGAGCTTCAATGCCATACAGCACTCCTTCCGTGGCCTCCAACTGCTCTTAAACGCGAGTAAAACCAAATGCATGCTTTTCAACCGATCGCTGCCTGCACCCGCATGCCCGACTAGCATCACCACCCTGGATGGTTCCAACCTTGAATATGTGGACATCTATAAGTACCTAGGTGTCTGGCTAGACTGCAAACTCTCCTTCCAGACTCACATCAAACATCTCCAATCAAAAATCAAATCCAGAGTCGGCTTTCTATTCCGCAACAAAGCCTCCTTCACTCACGCTGCCAAGCTTACCCTAGTAAAACTGACTATCCTACCGATCCTCGACTTCGGCGATGTCATCTACAAAATGGCTTCCAACACTCTACTCAGCAAACTGGATGCAGTCTATCACAGTGCCATCCGTTTTGTCACTAAAGCACCTTATACCACCCACCACTGCGACTTGTATGCTCTAGTCGGCTGGCCCTCACTACATATTCGTCGCCAGACCCACTGGCTCCAGGTCATTTACAAGTCCATGCTAGGTAAAGCTCCGCCTTATCTCAGTTCACTGGTCACGATGGCAACACCCATCCGTAGCACGCGCTCCAGCAGGTGTATCTCACTGATCATCCCTAAAGCCAACACCTCATTTGGCCGCCTTTCGTTCCAGTACTCTGCTGCCTGTGACTGGAACGAATTGCAAAAATCGCTGAAGTTGGAGACTTTTATCTCCCTCACCAACTTCAAACATCAGCTATCCGAGCAGCTAACCGATCGCTGCAGCTGTACATAGTCTATAGGTAAATAGCTCACCCTTTTTCACCTACCTCATTCCCATACTGTTTTTATACTGTTTTTATTTATTTACTTTTCTGCTCTTTTGCACACCAATATCTCTACCTGTACATGCCCATCTGATCATTTATCACTCCAGTGTTAATCTGCAAAATTGTATTATTCGCCTACCTCCTCATGCCTTTTGCACACATTGTATATAGACTGCCCATTTTTTCTACTGTGTTATTGACTTGCTAATTGTTTACTCCATGTGTAACTCTGTTGTCTGTTCACACTGCTATGCTTTATCTTGGCCAGGTCGCAGTTGCAAATGAGAACTTGTTCTCAACTAGCCTACCTGGTTAAATAAAGGTGAAATAAAAAAAATAAAAAATAAAAATTATGTTTTACCGGGGCTGTTTCTGCTCTCTTTGCAATGCCGTGTTTGAGTAGAAACTGATCTCGGACCAGGGCTAATGAAATGAGGTGAGAAGCATTACATTCCTAGTGCGCAGCTAACCCTGGCCCCTTGACCTGAAGACAAACACTCTAACCTCCCAATACATCACAACACGGACATACCAATTGGGAGAGATTGTAAGCTTCCTACCACCTATGTTCGTACAATAATGTATGTCCATACTGCATTGCTGAATGATTCTCTTTCAAGAGATCCAGGGGGATATACATTATTATAACAGGGTGTTGTCCTGAAGGAGCTAGTTAGCATTGAGTCAGTTGTCCCGAAGGAGCTAGTTAGTATTGAGTCAGTTGTCCTGAAGGAGCTTGTTAGTATTGAGTCAGTTGCCCTGAAGGAGCTAGTAAGTATTGAGTCAGTTGTCCTGAAGGAGCTAGTTAGTATTGAGTCAGTTGTCCTGAAGGAGCTAGTTAGTATTGAGTCAGTTGTCCTGAAGGAGCTCGTTAGTATTGAGTCATTTGTCCTGAAGGAGCTAGTTAGTATTGAGTCAGTTGTCCTGAAGGAGCTCGTTAGTATTGAGTCAATTGTCCTGAAGGAGCTAGTTAGTATTGAGCCAGTTGTCCTGAAGGAGCTAGTTAGTATTGAGTCAGTTGTCCTGAAGGAGCTAGTTAGTATTGAGTCAGTTGTCCTGAAGGAGCTAGTTAGTATTGGGTCAGTTGTCCTGAAGGAGCTAGTTAGTATTGAGTCAGTTGTCCTAAAGGAGCTAGTTAGTATTGAGTCAGTTGTCCTGAAGGAGCTGGTTAGTATTGGGTCAGTTGTCCTGAAGGAGCTAGTTAGTATTGAGTCAGTTGTCCTGAAGGAGCTAGTTAGTATTGAGTCAGTGTTGTTGCTTTCTAAGAAGTGTTCTGAGTTCTTTGAAGGCCATTCCTTTGAAGTCAACCCTCAGATGAGAGTTATCCACTCTGACAGTTACTTAAAGGGGTGATCCGCAAGTTGAAACAATAACAAAGTAGTGTCCCCGCTCCTGTTTCGGTTAAAAAAATAAAAAATAGGTCTGGAGAACTATAACCACCTCACAAATTAGACACAACTATGGATGCAAGGACTGACCCTTCAATGTATCGACATTATATTTTAAACCTTGAACCTGTTTACCTTATTTACAAACATTGGAGTAAAACAAGCTTATATTTTCAGTTCTGATGGGGTAAAACAGTTGAATTAAGCTCATGAGACATTTATAAGTTATAGTCTTAAAAAATCAATTTGTAGATATCATTAATTCCAAAAAGTATGTAGCAACTACAGATTTCCCCTTTAATGGTGGAAGAATTCTCCAATCTGTGGAGAAAACCCCTCCAGAGTCTGGGTTTGTGGATGAATATCCAATATAATACTGAACTATGAGCCAGGAACTGAAAATCATTCCCCCAATAGTGATCTTCCATAATCATTCCCCCATAAGTACTGTCGTGTCTTTGTCTATGCCGGATTAATTGATATGACATGCTACTCTATAAAATAATTTATCTGTAATTAATATTACCCGATTAAGCAAATCAGGTAGATAATTAACTAGAAAGTTGGGGCACCACGAAATAATGTTTATAGAGCTGTTATCTTGCCGAATAAATTCGTAAAGATCTAGTAATCTTTTACATTTTTTCAATATTTAATTGTCAACTTATTCAGTCTTCTCTGAAAGTTGTAAATTCTTTCCCATCTTTTGAAGTCACCAGACTCTCTCTCTCAGTGTCAACAAAGGGATTGTCAATAGTCACATCAGTAGAGTGGAGAGAGGAAAAAGAGGAATGGTATTTATGGGGGTCATAAACCCCCCCTCAGGCCAACGTCATGACAGTACACTTCCATAATCATTCCCCCAATAGAACACTTCCATAATCATTCCTCCAATAGAACACTTCCATAATCATTCCTCTAATAGAACACTTCCATAATCATTCCTCCAATAGAACACTTCCATAATCATTCCCCCAATAGAACACTTCCATAATCATTCCCCCAATAGAACACTTCCATAATCATTCCCCCAATAGAACACTTCCATAATCATTCCCCCAATAGAACACTTCCATAATCATTCCCCCAATAGAACACTTCCATAATCATTCCCCCAATAGAACACTTCCATAATCATTCCCCCAATAGAACACTTCCATAATCATTCCCCCAATAGAACACTTCCATAATCATTCCCCCAATAGAACACTTCCATAATCATTCCCCCAATAGAACACTTCCATAATCATTCCCCCAATAGAACACTTCCATAATCATTCCCCCAATAGAACACTTCCATAATCATTCCCCCCAATAGAACACTTCCATAATCATTCCCCCAATAGAACACTTCCATAATCATTCCCCCAATAGTACACTTCCATAATCATTCCCAATAGAACACTTCCATAATCATTCCCCCAATAGAACACTTCCATAATCATTCCCCCAATAGAACACTTCCATAATCATTCCCCCAATAGAACACTTCCATAATCATTCCCCCAATAGAACACTTCCATAATCATTCCCCCAATAGAACACTTCCATAATCATTCCTCCAATAGAACACTTCCATAATCATTCCCCCAATAGAACACTTCCATAATCATTCCCCCAATAGAACACTTCCATAATCATTCCCCCAATAGAACACTTCCATAATCATTCCCCCAATAGAACACTTCCATAATCATTCCCCCAATAGACCACTTCCATAATCATTCCTCCAATAGACCACTTCCATAATCATTCCCCCAATAGTAACTTCCATAATCATTCCTCCAATAGAACACTTCCATAATCATTCCTCCAATAGAACACTTCCATAATCATTCCCCCAATAGTAACTTCCATAATCATTCCCCCAATAGAAAACTTCCATAATCATTCCTCCAATAGAACACTTCCATAATCATTCCTCCAATAGAACACTTCCATAATCATTCCCCCAATAGAACACTTCCATAATCATTCCTCCAATAGAACACTTCCATAATCATTCCCCCAATAGAACACTTCCATAATCATTCCCCCAATAGAACACTTCCATAATCATTCCTCCAATAGAACACTTCCATAATCATTCCCCCAATAGAACACTTCCATAATCATTCCCCCAATAGAACACTTCCATAATCATTCCCCCAATAGTAACTTCCATAATCATTCCCCCAATAGAACACTTCCATAATCATTCCCCCAATAGAACACTTCCATAATCATTCCCCCAATAGAACACTTCCATAATCATTCCCCCAATAGAACACTTCCATAATCATTCCTCCAATAGAACACTTCCATAATCATTCCCCCAATAGAACACTTCCATAATCATTCCCCCAATAGAACACTTCCATAATCATTCCCCCAATAGAACACTTCCATAATCATTCCCCCAATAGAACACTTCCATAATCATTCCCCCAATAGAACACTTCCATAATCATTCCTCCAATAGAACACTTCCATAATCATTCCTCCAATAGAACACTTCCATAATCATTCCTCCAATAGAACACTTCCATAATCATTCCCCCAATAGAACACTTCCATAATCATTCCCCCAATAGAACACTTCCATAATCATTCCCCCAATAGAACACTTCCATAATCATTCCTCCAATAGAACACTTCCATAATCATTCCTCCAATAGAACACTTCCATAATCATTCCTCCAATAGAACACTTCCATAATCATTCCCCCAATAGAACACTTCCATAATCATTCCCCCAATAGAACACTTCCATAATCATTCCTCCAATAGAACACTTCCATAATCATTCCCCCAATAGAACACTTCCATAATCATTCCCCCAATAGAACACTTCCATAATCATTCCTCCAATAGAACACTTCCATAATCATTCCCCCAATAGAACACTTCCATAATCATTCCCCCAATAGAACACTTCCGTAATCATTCCCCCAATAGAACACTTCCGTAATCATTCCCCCAATAGAACACTTCCATAATCATTCCCCCAATAGAACACTTCCATAATCATTCCCCCAATAGAACACTTCCATAATCATTCCCCCAATAGAACACTTCCATAATCATTCCTCCAATAGAACACTTCCATAATCATTCCCCCAATAGAACACTTCCATAATCATTCCCCCAATAGAAGACTTCCATAATCATTCCTCCAATAGAACACTTCCATAATCATTCCCCCAATAGAACACTTCCATAATCATTCCCCCAATAGAACACTTCCGTAATCATTCCCCCAATAGAACACTTCCGTAATCATTCCCCCCATAGAACACTTTTGTAATCATTCCCCCAATAGAACACTTCCGTAATCATTCCCCCAATAGAACACTTCCATAATCATTCCTCCAATAGAACACTTCCATAATCATTCCCCCAATAGAACACTTCCATAATCATTCCTCCAATAGAACACTTCCATAATCATTCCCCCAATAGAACACTTCCATAATCATTCCTCCAATAGAACACTTCCATAATCATTCCTCCAATAGAACACTTCCATAATCATTCCCCCAATAGAACACTTCCATAATCATTCCCCCAATAGAACACTTCCATAATAATTCCCCCTGTCTGACTGACTGACTACCTCAGCTAAACACAGAGCCCTGACTGACTGACTGACTGTCTACCTCAGATAAACACAGAGCCCTGTCTGACTGTCTACCTCAGCTAAACACAGAGCCCTGTCTGACTGTCTACCTCAGCTAAACACAGAGCCCTGACTGACTGACTACCTCAGCTAAACACAGAGCCCTGACTGACTGACTACCTCTGCTAAACACAGAACCCTGACTAACTGTCTACCTCAGCTAAACACAGAGCCCTGACTGACTGACTGTCTACCTCAGCTAAACACAGAGCCCTGTCTGACTGACTGTCTACCTCAGCTAAACACAGAGCCCTGTCTGACTGACTGACTACCTCAGCTAAACACAGAGCCCTGACTGACTGACTGACTGTCTACCTCAGATAAACACAGAGCCCTGTCTGACTGTCTACCTCAGCTAAACACAGAGCCCTGTCTGACTGTCTACCTCAGCTAAACACAGAGCCCTGACTGACTGTCTACCTCAGCTAAACACAGAGCCCTGACTGACTGTCTACCTCAGCTAAACACAGAGCCCTGACTGACTGTCTACCTCAGCTAAACACAGAGCCCTGACTGACTGTCTACCTCAGCTAAACACAGAGCCCTGACTGACTGTCTACCTCAGCTAAACACAGAGCCCTGACTGACTGACTGACTACCTCAGCTAAACACAGACACAAACACTGACTGAATGACTACCACAGATAAACACAGACCTGACTGACTACCTCAGCTAAACAGCAAATCATATGATCATATTCAGCGTGTGTCTCACCGAAGATAAATAGCTCATCAATATTCCATGCTGAGTGCATTTGGAGAGTAATTAACGCCAAACTCCAGAGTAAGCAAGATACTTGGTGCTCTGTTTAAACTAAGACTAGAGTAAACTGGAACATACCGCCATTTTGTTAACACTGCGTGTGCTTTCTGAAATGTTTTTACACACACACACGCACGCACGCACGCACGCACGCACGCACGCACACACACACACACACACACACACACACACACACACACACACACACACACACACACACACACACACACACACACACACACACACACACACACACACACACACACACACACACACACACACACACACACACACACACAGTAGTAAAGCAGCCTTTGCTGTGAATTCCCATTCCTTTACTCACCATGATTGGATACAACACAGGAGACCCATGATTGGACACAACACAGGAGACCCATGATTGGACACAACACAGGAGACCCATGATTGGACACAACACAGGAGACCCATGATTGGACACAACACATGAGACCCATGATTGGATACAACACAGGAGACCCATGATTGGATACAACACAGGAGACCCATGATTGGATACAACACAGGAGACCCATGATTGGATACAACACAGGAGACCCATGATTGGATACAACACAGGAGACCTATGATTGGATACAACACAGGAGACCCATGATTGGATACAACACAGGAGACCCATGATTGGATACAACACAGGAGACCCATGATTGGATACAACACAGGAGACCCATGATTGGATACAACACAGGAGACCCATGATTGGATACAACACAGGAGACCCATGATTGGACACAACACAGGAGACCCATGATTGGATACAACACAGGAGACCCATGATTGGATACAACACAGGAGACCCATGATTGGATACAACACAGGAGACCCATGATTGGATACAACACAGGAGACCCATGTTTGGATACAACACAGGAGACCCATGATTGGACACAACACAGGAGACCCATGATTGGATACAACACAGGAGACCCATGATTGGACACAACACAGGAGACCCATGTGAGAACTCAATGTTCTTTAGAACATGGCAAAAACCAACCAGCCATCCAACACTCATCATTCTCATGGCCAGTCTGAGATAATTACATTGGAAAGAATCAATGAGAAAACAGAGCAAACTAGAATGATATTTTGCCCGAAACAGAGAGTACACAGTGGCAGAATACCTGACCACTGTGACTAACCCACCTCCTGCCAAATGCAATGACAATATTAGAGACACATATTTCCCTCAGATCACTCAGACCCACAAAGAATTTGAAAACAAATCCAATTTTGATGAGAGAGAGAGAGAGAGAAAGGGAGAGAGAGAGAATCTCTTATCCATAAAAGTATTCATCCACCTTGGCGTTTTTCCTGTTTTGTTGCATTTACAACCTGTAATTTAAATTGCTTTTTTGGGGGGGTTTCATGTAATGGACAAACAACTGGTTTTAAAAATATATATTTTTTTAAACTGATAAGTGGTGCGTATTCACCCTCTTTGCTATTAAGCCCCGAAATAAGATCGGGTGCAACCAATTACCTTCAGAAGTCACGTAATTAGTTAAATAAAGTCCACCTGTGTGAAATCTAAGTGTCACATGATCTGTCACATGGTCTCAGTATATTGGCAGGTAGCCTAGTGGTTAGAGTTTTGGACTAGTCATTGAAAATAAGAATTTGTTCTTAACTGACCTAATAAAATGTAAATAAATATATAGACGTGTTCTGAAAGGCTCCAGAGTCTGCAACATCACAAAGCAAGGGGCACCATGAAGACCAAGGAGCTCTACAAACAGGTCAGGAACAAAGTGGAGTAGAACAGATCAGGGTTGGGTTATAAAGAACATCCCACAGAGCACCATTATATCCATTATTAAAAAATGGAAAGAATATGGCATCACAACAAACCTGCCAAGAGAGGGTCACCCACCAAAACTCGCAGGCAAGGAGGGCATTAATCAGAGAGGCAGCAAAGAGACCAAATATATCCCTGAAGGAGCTGCAAAGCTCCACAACGGAGATTGGAGTATCTCTCCATAGGACCACTTTAAGCCGTACACTCCACATAGCTGGGCTTTATGGAAGAGTGGCCAGAAAAAAAGCTTCGCTTTACGAAAAAAATAAGCAAACACGTTTGGTGTTCACCAAAAGGCAAGTGGGAGACTCCCCAAACACATTTGGAAGAAGGTCTGTTGAGACTAAAATTGAGATTTTTGACCAACAAGGCACAAAACAAACACCTCTAATCATCCCCGAGAATCTCATCGGGGATGTTTTTCATTGGCAGGGACTGGGAAATTGGTCAGAATTGAAGGAATGATGTATGGCACTAAATATAGGGATATTATTTGCGGGAAACCGGTTTCAGTCTTCCAGACATTTGAGACTGGGACGGAGGTTCACCTTCCAGCAGGACTATGACCCTAAGCCTACTGCTAAAGCGACACTTGAGTGGCTTAAGGGGAAACATTTAAATATCTTGGAATGGCCTAGTCAAAAACAAATACCAGTGGCTAGATGTGCCAAGTTTATAGAGACATGTCCCAAGAGACTTGCAGCTGTATTTGCTCTACAAAGTATTGACTTTGGGTGGGTGAATAGTTATAGAATAGAATAAATAGCACGCTCAAATTTTCTGGTTATTTGTATTATTTTCTGTTTGTTTCACAAAAAATATATTTTGCATCTTCAAAGTGGTAGTAGGCATGTTGTGTAAATTAAATGATACACCCCCCCCCCCCCCAAAAAAAAAAAAAAAAAAAAAAAAAATCAAATTTAATTCCAGGTTGTAAGGCAACAAAATAGGAAAAATGCCAAGGGGGGTGAATGCTTTCGCAGGCCACTGTATCTCGTTAGCAACATCATAGGCTGAAGAGGTGAATCAAATGAATAAAGGATGCGTCCAAAATGGAATCCCATTCCGTAATTTAGTGCACTACTTTTGACCAAGGCCCATAGTGCACTCTATAAGAAACAGGGTCCCATTTGAGAAGCACACACACACACTTTGTAGATCTGCATTCCACAGGGTACAGAAACACAATAAGAATATCAATAGATACGATGTGCTCTGAAACTCTTTTCATTCAGGAACTTCCTCTCCACCTACAGTGCAGCACTCCTTCAGAATCAGTTAGGCAAATTCTTCCTTTCTCTCTTTGTTACCTGCCTTGGTTCTGGCTTCTGAAATGTTTTTTTTTTTCCTCAAGGTATTTTCCGGCAGGCAGGTGGATGGAGAGGAAGCTTGTCTTCGGCTGTTAATATTTAATTGGCTTTATGGGTAAAAGAACATTAAGAGATTCATTAAATGTTTCATGCAGAGATTTCCCCCTGAGCCTGTTAGACATAGTAGCAGATAGTTATTATACTCTATCTGCCATTTAGAAAACGCTTTCATCTAAAGTGACTTTATAGTCATGCGTGCATATATTTTACTCATCAGTGGCCCCAGCAATTGAACCCACAACTCAGGCGGTGCAAGAGCCTTGCTCTAACAACTGAGTCATACAGGATCACATATCATTGCAGAGTTTCTTGTGCATGTACCTATTGACGTTCACTGTACCCAAGTAATCTAGCTATCGAGATTCACCACAACTTACTGATGTTGTGTCAGAATGACTGGTGCGATTGCAAATTCTGTAGGTAGTCATTAGGATAATATACATCAGATGCTGATGGTAAATGTTTTAGTTTAACAGGGCCTTTAGTCTTGCCAAAAATACAATATCCTTTGTGTCTTCATGCAGTGATGAAGGTTACCCACCTCGACAACATCTGATGAAATTGTAAAGCGCCAAAATCAAAATACAGAAATACTCACGCAGCCATTTCCCCACTGTGTTTTGTGGGATCTTGTTTATGTGTAGTTGCCTGTGAGCACTCCATAGCTTCACCTGTCATTTGCACTTTATTGTTTTTTTGTGTGCCTGTTCACTCTAATAAAATGTTGAACCGATTTCACGCTGTGCTTTGGTCCAAATGTTATGACAACGACCGTGACACTCACGGACAATATTTTTACGGTTTTGGAAACTTTAGAGTGTTTTCTATCCAGATATATCAATTATATGCATATCCTAGCTTCTGGGCCTGAGTAACAGGCAGTTTACTTTGGACACCTCAGTCATCAAAACTTCTGAATACTGCCCCCATCCCTAAAAAGTTTTAAGTCTTGCGTTTAGGGGAGAGTGGGGTAAGTTGAGCCATTTTTTTTACATTCAGCATCACTCCGTCAAGGGAAATATAGTATTCCTTCTAACAAATATCTACAATTACTACAAAAAAGATCTACAATTACTCGCATGGAATAGCCTTTATTTCTCAGAACAAGAATAGACTGATGAGTTTCAGAATAATGATCTCTGTTTCTGGCCATTTTGAGCCTGTAATCGAACCCACAAATGCTGATTCTCCAGATACTCAACTAGTCTCAAGAAGGCCAGTTTTATTGCTTCTTTAATCAGGACAACAGTTTTCAGCTGTGCTAACATAATTGCAAAAGGGTTTTCTAATGATCAATTAGCCTTTTAAAATGATAAACATGGATTTGCGAACACACCGTGCCATTGGAACACAGGAGTGATGGATGCTGATAATGGGCCATTTAAAAGAAAATCTGCCGTTTCCAGCTACAATAGTCATTTACAACATTAACAATTTCTACACTGTATTTCTGATACATTTTATGTTATTTTAATGGACAAAAAATGGTTTTTCTTTAAAAGAAAAGGATATTTCTAAGTGTCCCCCCCCAAAAAATCATTTTTTTTTTTTAAACATAGCTTGTCCCAAAAAAAGTGGTCTCTTTGCACAACTTGCCCTGGGAATGGGGTAAGTTGAGCTGCGGGACAGGGGGTAAGTTAAACCACCTACACATTTCGGTACTGAATGAAATATTATCACTACCTTGTTTGCCCAACACAAATCAACAGAATCACATTCACTTTTCATATATTAATACTTTTTATAAGCATCTTTTAACACAGGCTTAGCAACTTACAAACATGTTGTATTTTTTAAAACACTTTTAACATAGACCAGACCCTGTTGTTACCTCATCTCCCAGCGATATTGCCTTGCAGACGCTCGGGAATAACACACTTTTAACATAGACCAGACCCTGTTGTTACGTCATCTCCCAGCGATTATGCCTTGCAGACGCTCGGGAATAACACACTTTTAACATAGACCAGACCCTGTTGTTACCTCATCTCCCAGCGGTTATGCCTTGCAGACGCCCGGGAATAAAACACTTTTAACATAGACCAGACCCTGTTGTTACCTCATCTCCCAGCGATTATGCCTTGCAGACGCCCGGGAATAAAACACTTTTAACATAGACCAGACCCTGTTGTTACCTCATCTCCCAGCGGTTATGCCTTGCAGACGCCCGGGAATAAAACACTTTTAACATAGACCAGACCCTGTTGTTACCTCATCTCCCAGCGGTTATGCCTTGCAGACGCCCGGAAATAAAACACTTTTAACATAGACCAGACCCTGTTGTTACCTCATCTCCCAGCGGTTATGCCTTGCAGACGCCCGGGAATAAAACACTTTTAACATAGACCAGACCCTGTTGTTACCTCATCTCCCAGCGATTATGCCTTGCAGACGCCTGGAAATAAAACACTTTTAACATAGACCAGACCCTGTTGTTACCTCATCTCCCAGCGATTATGCCTTGCAGACGCCTGGGAATAAAACACTTTTAACATAGACCAGACCCTGTTGTTACCTCATCTCCCAGCGATTATGCCTTGCAGACTCCCAGGAATAAAACACTTTTAACATAGACCAGACCCTGTTGTTACCTCATCTCCCAGCGATTATGCCTTGCAGACTCCCAGGAATAAAACACTTTTAACATAGACCAGACCCTGTTGTTACCTCATCTCCCAGCGATTATGCCTGGGAATAACACACTTCAATTTGCTCAACTTGCCATTGGCTCAACCATTGTTCAACCATTGGCTCAAATATAATTGTTTTTATTTTTGGGGGGTATTTTTTCTTAACTGCATTGTTGGTTAAGGGCTTGTAAAGTAAGCAATTTCACTGTAAAGTTGTATTCAGCTCATGTGACCACAACATTTGATTTGATTTAAAACAAGGGTGGCTCACCATACCCCATTCTCCCCTACCTTTGTCGATGTCATCATCTCTTTCACTCTAAGACGTCTTTGTTTGTCACAAGGAAAGTACACAGATAGTACAACCTCAGAGGAAAAACTCCTTCGTCCGTCTCCTCCTCCGGATACCTAAGCATTACTTATCCCTCACAATCAATTAATTCAGCACAAGACTGTTTTCAAAAGGTGGCTTCTGCCCTTCTGTGTTCACAGCGATCTCACTCATCTCCCAGTGGAACCTTGGCAGCCTTGCCTTGCTTAATTGTAATCAATGACTTTTAAATAGGGTTGTGTCACTAGAGAATCCCTCTTCCAGGTCTCACTGATGATTTATGGGGGGGATTGTAACCCCCATTGGAATGAGACACACATACAAAAGTATAATTCTTATTCATCTCCAAAGTGGTTGTAATTTAAGCAGCGAACAGTGAGATCACAGAGATGTCGGTGACACCTTGGTTCCCTCTAGAGAGCTTATATTTAGCTGCTATGCTTCTCTTTATCCTGTCAACAGACCCTCTAACCCCACCACTAGGTACCACATTATGACAGAGCACTTTGTAAAGCTTATCATCAGTGCTTCCTAACCTGCAGAGTTCTTCCTCCTTCAGTGCTTCCTATCCTGCAGAGTTCTTCCTCCTTCAGTGCTTCCTATCTAGCAGAGATCTTCTTCCTTCAGTGCTTCCTGCCTAGCAGAGATCTTCTTCCTTCAGTGCTTCCTTCCCTAGCAAACATCTTCTTCATTCAGTGCTTCCTAACCAGCAGAGATCCTCTTCCTTCTGTGCTTCCTGCCTAGCAGAGATCCTCTTCCTTCAGCGCTTCCTGCCTAGCAGAGATCTTCCTTCAGTGCTTCCTGCCTAGCATAGATCTTCCTTCAGCGCTTCCTGCCTAGCATAGCTCTTCTTCCTTCAGTGCTTCCTGCCTAGCAGAGATCTTCCTTCAGTGCTTCCTGCCTAGCATAGATCTTCCTTCAGCGCGTCCTGCCTAGCAGAGATCCTCTTCCTTCAGCGCTTCCTGCCTAGCAGAGATCCTCTTCCTTCAGTGCTTCCTGCCTAGCAGAGATCCTCTTCCTTCTGTGCTTCCTGCCTAGCAGAGATCCTCTTCCTTCTGTGCTTCCTGCCTAGCAGATATCTTCTTCCTTCAGTGCTTCCTGCCTAGCAGATATCTTCTTCCTTCAGTGCTTCCTGCCTAGCAGAGATCCTCTTCCTTCAGTGCTTCCTGCCTAGCAGAGATCCTCTTCCTTCAGTGCTTCCTGCCTAGCAGAGATCCTCTTCCTTCAGTGCTTCCTAACCAGCAGAGATCCTCTTCCTTCTGTGCTTCCTGCCTAGCAGAGATCCTCTTCCTTCTGTGCTTCCTGCCTAGCAGAGATCCTCTTCCTTCAGTGCTTCCTGCCTAGCAGAGATCCTCTTCCTTCAGTGCTTCCTGCCTAGCAGAGATCCTCTTCCTTCAGTGCTTCCTGCCTAGCAGAGATCCTCTTCCTTCAGTGCTTCCTAACCAGCAGAGATCCTCTTCCTTCTGTGCTTCCTGCCTAGCAGAGATCCTCTTCCTTCAGTGCTTCCTGCCTAGCAGAGATCCTCTTCCTTCAGTGCTTCCTGCCTAGCAGATATCCTCTTCCTTCTGTGCTTCCTGACTAGCAGAGATCCTCTTCCTTCAGTGCTTCCTGCCTAGCAGAGATCCTCTTCCTTCAGTGCTTCCTGCCTAGCAGAGATCCTCTTCCTTCTGTGCTTCCTAACCAGCAGAGATCCCCTTCCTTCTGTGCTTCCTGCCTAGCAGAGATCCTCTTCCTTCTGTGCTTCCTGCCTAGCAGAGATCCTCTTCCTTCTGTGCTTCCTAACCAGCAGAGATCCTCTTCCTTCAGTGCTTCCTGCTTAGCAGAGATATTTTCCTTGTTGCTCATCTGACAAGACTGTAACATGAATAGTGGATGAAGTAGTAATGTCGCACAACTAACGTGGATGTTTTCATCTGAGAGGACACATAGACGTTAGCAGAAATATTTCCCTTTCGTTAAGCCTTACCAAGGGCTGACCGTTTGGCTTATTGTCAGTGGACCACAATGCCTATTGGACCGTGAAATACTCCAGCAATCTTCCCAGGGAACTTTATTGGCCAAAATACAAACGTGGCCCAGTTTCTTTGATACATCACAAATGCTTGACAAACAAGTGGAATCATACCATACAGCTATGAGACTATAACTCTGTCCCCACTCCTATATGAGTCTCTTGACCCACTCGACTCCATTTTCACATCTTTACAAGTCTGTGAAGTAACAACCCTCTGTGATACGGGTGGGGTGGATGGGGGGGGGGGCACACTCCTCTTCATGTACTTGACTGCAGATCAATGTTGTGATTCTCTAGAATAGCAATTGAAAGACGTACGTGGGAACACCATGTACTGCCTGGCTTCAATCTCTCTGGCTTGATTCCTGACATCCTTACGGCATGTTTTCTCACAGAGATCTACATATATAATTATATGGTGCCACACTGTGTTGCTAGAGAAAGCCTTGTTGTGGTAAATCTTCATTTTGTATAGGATATATAATCACACATTACCTTCGATAGAACCCCAATTTCCCACTCTTCTATAGCAAGCAGTAGGCTTTCTACAGCACCATTACCAACAATCCCAATGAAGAATGTCCCGAGGGGTGCATATATTGCAATGATTTGGTAACCCAAAGTAGGTATCTGGCTTTGCTTTTATCTTCCTCGGGCAAATATTGTGTTCATTCAATGACAACATGGAGTGTGTTCCATTTAAACCATGGGTTTACATCCCAAATTGGCACCATATTCCCTACATAGTGCACTACTTCTGACAGGGCTCAACTCAAAAGTAGTGCACTATGTAGAGGATAGGGATCCATTTGGGACATAAACCACTTTTTTTTTTGCCTTAAATCAACACCAAACTGAATGACAGCTAAGATTTTCTATTAGATTTTTGTTCATTTATGATAATGAAGTCTTGCCTCTCTCCAGAGCTCCAGAGCTCCAGAGCTCCAGCTCGTTACCCTCTAGCTCATTATCGCCCCAGAAGACCATCTGTTGTCAACAACAATATGAAACCTAATGTTCAAAAATGTAAACATGTTATTAGTTGTTCAGTATCACAAAGTACAGTTATGGCACCCTATTCCCTATTTAGTGCACTACTTTTTTATTCCTTGAAGAGGTGGGGTTTCAGGTGTCCATCAGTGCACTAAATAGGGAACAGGGTGCCATGTGGGAGGCATCCTTGTTTGGGTGTAGCCTCGTGTATTCAGTTAATGGGTTTTCTGTATATGAATGCATAAATCATCATCTTTATTCATGTACAACCATCTTTGAAGCATTGAAAAGTCATCTTCAAACTTCAACTGTTAAATGTGTAATATGGTGAGATATTATAGATGGCCTATAGAGTAGTAAAAGTCAAGTCATTTTTCATAGCCATCCCTAAACATTTAAGTGGCAGTTTCCCCAGATGCATATTCAGCCCAGTCCTAGACTAGGTACATCACTTAAGGACAAATTCTTATTTACAATGACAGCCTAGGAACAGTGGGTTTAGCTGCCTTTTTCAGGGGCAGAACGACAGATTTTTACCTTGTCAGTTCGGGGATTTGATCTTTCAACCTTTGCGGTTACTGGCCCAACACTCTAACTACTCGGCTACCTGCCACCCCATTGAAAGTGTTGGTTTTTTTTTGGTAGTTCAGGACTAAATGTAATCTGTGTCCCAGAAACCACCCCTCAAAGACCATAACACTTTATTTTCATGGCATTCCACAATCCATTATCACTAGATTATATCCCTTTGTTCCCCATAGGATCTTTGTTTTTCAAGGAGATGTTTATATAGACAATAGTGGGGTATCATTATTTGTGTACTAACTAAACTATCTAATAGGTAGGAGGTTGGCATCTATGTATTGGTAAGTAAACGTTGTCCAGACCAAAGTAATTATCTTCTCCTTTCCTTTTCTGTACTCTAATGTTATGGTCTTAGTTCATTTCCTGTGTTTTGGCCCCAACAGACTGTCTGACAGAGTATAATGGCACCAATTTACTCTTCAAGACAACGTCCCTATCATCTTCACCATCATCACCGGACACCAACACTTTTACCTCGAGAGTATTTGTTCCTGTCCAAGTGGGCTCGACAGATTCATTTAAATGCAGTGTGAGGACGAGGTAAGTGTGTTTACACAGAGGTAGGTATTCATGGGATACATACACTGTGCCCGTTGTATTCTGTACCACTGTGGACTGTACGAGCCCTGGTTAAAGATACCTGTGTTCTGTACCACTGTGGACCGTACGGGCCCTGGTTAAAGATACCTGTGTTCTGTACCACTGTGGACTGTACGGGCCCTGGTTAAAGATACCTGTGTTCTGTACCACTGTGGACTGTACGGGCCCTGGTTATAGGTACTGTACAGGCCCTGGTTAAAGATACCTGTGTTCTGTACCACTGTGGACTGTACGGGCCCTGGTTAAAGATACCTGTGTTCTCTACCACTGTGGACTGTACGGGCCCTGGTTATAGGTACCTGTGTTCTGTACCACTGTGGACTGTACGGGCCCTGGTTATAGGTACTGTACAGGCCTTGGTTATAGGTACCTGTGTTCTGTACCACTGTGGACTGTACGGGCCCTGGTTAAAGATACCTGTATTCTGTACCACTGTGGACTGTACGGGCCCTGGTTAAAGATACCTGTGTTCTGTCTGTCTGCTTGTCTACTGCCTCACTCGCAGTGGTGCACCGTACCTCCAGGTCTGTTAGTCAGTCTGTCAGTATGTCTGTCAGTCAATATCTGTCTGCCTGTCTACTGCCTCACTCTCAGTGGTGCACCGTACCTCCAGGTCTGTTAGTCAGTCTGTCAGTATGTCTGTCAGTCAATATCTGTCTGCCTGTCTACTGCCTCACTCTCAGTGGTGCACCGTACCTCCAGGTCTGTTAGTCAGTCTGTCAGTATGTCTGTCAGTCAATATCTGTCTGCCTGTCTACTGCCTCACTCTCAGTGGTGCACCGTACCTCCAGGTCTGTTAGTCAGTCTGTCAGTATGTCTGTCAGTCAATATCTGTCTGCCTGTCTACTGCCTCACTCTCAGGGGTGCACTGTACCTCCCGTGCAGTCAGTCAGTCAGTCTGTCTGTCAGTCAGTAAGACAGACATACTGACTGACTGACAGACAGTCTGTCTATTGCCTCACTCTCAGTGGTGCACCATAGGTCCTATTCTGTCTGTCTGTCTGTCTGTCTGTCTGTCTGTCTGTCTGTCTGTCTGTCTGTCTGTCTGTCTGTCTGTCTGTCTGTCTGTCTGTCTGTCTGTCTGTCTGTCTGTCTGTCTGTCTGTCTGTCTGTCTGTCTGTCTGTCTGTCTGTCTGTCTGTCCTGTCTGTCTGTCTGTCTGTCTGTCTGTCTGTCTGTCTGTCTGTCTGTCTGTCTGTCTGTCTGTCTGTCTGTCTGTCTGTCTGTCTGTCTGTCTGTCTGTCTGTCTGTCTACTGCCCCACTCCCAGACACAGGTCAGCTATATGATACATACCTTTCTATACATCATACATAAAACAGAGGTCATTCTTCACCTGCAGCTGTTGTTGACATACAGTGTCCTGATGTCATAGCTTCACCTGGGAGTAACTGGATGAATGTAGATTTGGGACCCATTACTGTGGACGGCTCTTTCTGTGAGCAGCCTGACAATCTATTTAGTTACATGTTGTATAAGAATAGAGTAGCTGTACTCAGATCAGTTGAATGAGTGAGAAACCAACAGTAGCTGTACTCAGATCAGTTGAATGAGTGAGAAACCAACAGTAGCTGTACTCAGATCAGTTGAATGAGTGAGAAACCAACAGTAGCTGTACCACTGTGGACTGTACAGTTGAATCAGTGAGAAACTAACAGTAGCTGTACTCAGATCAGTTGAATTAGTGAGAAACCAACAGTAGCTGTACTCAGATCAGTTGAATGAGTGAGAAACCAACAGTAGCTGTACTCAGATCAGTTGAATGAGTGAGAAACCAACAGTAGCTGTACTCAGATCAGTTGAATGAGTGAGAAACCAACAGTAGCTGTACTCAGATCAGTTGAATCAGTGAGAAACCAACAGTAGCTGTACTCAGATCAGTTGAATTAGTGAGAAACCAACAGTAGCTGTACTCAGATCAGTTGAATTAGTGAGAAACCAACAGTAGCTGTACTCAGATCAGTTGAATTAGTGAGAAACCAACAGTAGCTGTACTCAGATCAGTTGAATTAGTGAGAAACCACCAGTAGTATTCAGATCAACCAGATATAAACTGTTTTAAACCTGATTTCCAGCTGTCAGCCTCCACTTCTTCTTCACCACACCCAACCAGCTCTCACAGCCTCACTGCAGTGGTGGCTGTTTAACAGTCTGATGGCCTTGAGATTGAAGCTGTTTTTCAGTCTCTCGGTCCCAGCTTTGATGCACCTGTACTGACCTCGCCTTCTGGATGATAGCGGGGTGAACAGGCAGTGGCTCGGGTGGTTGTTGTCCTTGATGATCTTTATGGCCTTCCTGTAACATCGGGTGGTGTAGGTGTCCTGGAGGGCAGGTAGTTTGCCCCCGGGGATGCGTTGTGCAGACCTCACTACCCTCTGGAGAGCCTTACGGTTGTGGGCGGAGCAGTTGCCGTACCAGGCGGTGATACAGCCCGACAGGATGCTCTCGATTGCGCATCTGCAGAAGTTTGTGAGTGCTTTTGGTGACAAGCCGAATTTCTTCAGCCTCCTGAGGTTGAAGAGGCGCTGCTGCGCCTTCTTCACGATGCTGTCTGTGTGGGTGGACCAATTCAGTTTGTCTGTGATGTGTACGCCGAGGAACTTAAAACGTACTACCCTCTCCACTACTGTTCCATCGATGTGGATAGGGGGGTGTTCCCTCTGCTGTTTCTGGTTTCTTTACAGTACTGGAGGCAAGGAGCCCTGGTGATGGTAAAGTCAGCTGTAATGGACATGGTGTGTGTGTGTGTGTGTGTGTGTGTGTGTGTGTGTGTGTGTGTGTGTGTGTGTGTGTGTGTGTGTGTGTGTGTGTGTGTGTGTGTGTGTGTGTGTGTGTGTGTGTGTGTGTGTGTGTGTGTGTTTGCGCCAGACGTCAGAGCTGCATGAGGCCAATCACTCAGTGTGTGAGAGGTAGGCCAGGGAGAATCCATCTGGTCCTACCAGACAACAAAGACTCAATTATGGTGCATTTCTTGGACTCATTCAATTATATAGTAGAGAACACAGCCTGGGTTGTTGTGGGGTAGTGGGTGTGGGGGTAGAGAACACAGCCTGGGTTGTTGTGTAGTAGAGAACACAGCCTGGGTTGTTGTGGGGTAGTAGAGAACACAGCCTGGGTTGTTGTGTAGTAGAGAACACAGCCTGGGTTGTTGTGTAGTAGAGAACACAGCCTGGGTTGTTGTGTGGTAGAGAACACAGCCTGGGTTGTTGTGGGGTAGAGAACACAGCCTGGGTTGTTGTGTAGTAGAGAACACAGCCTGGGTTGTTGTGTAGTAGAGAACACAGCCTGGGTTGTTGTGGGGTGGGTTGTTGTGGGGAGAACACAGCCTGGGTTGTTGTGGGGTAGAGAACACAGCCTGGGTTGTTGTGTAGTAGAGAACACAGCCTGGGTTGTTGTGGGGTAGAGAACACAGCCTGGGTTGTTGTGGGGTAGAGAACACAGCCTGGGTTGTTGTGGGGTAGAGAACACAGCCTGGGTTGTTGTGTAGTAGAGAACACAGCCTGGGTTGTTGTGGGGTAGAGAACACAGCCTGGGTTGTTGTGGGGTAGAGAACACAGCCTGGGTTGTTGTGTAGTAGAGAACACAGCCTGGGTTGTTGTGGGGTAGAGAACACAGCCTGGGTTGTTGTGGGGTAGAGAACACAGCCTGGGTTGTTGTGTAGTAGAGAACACAGCCTGGGTTGTTGTGTAGTAGAGAACACAGCCTGGGTTGTTGTGTAGTAGAGAACACAGCCTGGGTTGTTGTGTAGTAGAGAACACAGCCTGGGTTGTTGTGTAGTAGAGAACACAGCCTGGGTTGTTGTGGGGTAGAGAACACAGCCTGGGTTCTCTCAAAAAAAAAGCAGCAAACCCAAACAAACGTCCCATCATGCACCACACATTTCCTGTAAAGACACATGCTGTGAGGGCTCCAGCTGTGAGCTCTATATGATGTGTCCAGACCATCACTATCTCCATATCGATGTGCTCCAGCTGTTAGCTCTATATGATGTGTCCAGACCATCACTATCTCCATATCCATGGGCTTCAGCCCTGTGGTGTTGTTCAAAGGCACTCAGTTCTGAGCCCACTGGATGCATTAGGATCCTGTTGCGCTCTCTCTCTTTCTCTCTCTGTGTGGTCAAAAAAAGCTCTCTCCGTGGAACGGAAGTATGGCTCAGACTAGCATGCAGGGATTGATATGAATGTGTTGTCTAAGATTTTATGGTCTGAAGTTACAAAAAACAAACGAATAGCAAGGACAGGAGTTTTACCTACTGTATTAAGAGGGACATACTGGGACAGGTTTTTCCTACTGTAGTCAGAGATAAACTGAGACAAGTGATCTACCTACTGTAGTCAGAGACAAACTGGGACAGCTGATCTTACCTACTGTAGCCAGAGATAAACCGGGACAGGTCATCCATCTACTGTAGCCAGAGATAAACTGGGACAGCTGATCTTACCTACTGTTTTAGTCAGAGACAAACTGGGACAGGAGTTTTATGTGATCTGGGACAGGTTTTTTTCCTACTGTAGCCAGAGATAAACTGGGACAGCTGATCTTACCTACTGTAGCCAGAGATAAACTGGGACATGTGCCTTACCTACTGTAGCCAGAGACGAACCGGGACAGGTCATCCACCTACTGTCGTCAGAGATAAACTGGGACAGGATATCTACCTACTGTAGTCAGAGACAAACTGGGACAGGTAATCTACCCACTGTACTCAGAGACAAACTGGGACAGCTGATCTTACCTACTGTAGCCAGAGATAAACTGGGACAGGTGACCTACCTACTGTAGTCATAGATAAACTGGGACAGGTGGTTTTCCTACTGTCGTCAGAGATAAACTGGGACAGGTGACCTACCTACTGTAGTCATAGATAAACTGGGACAGGTGGTTTTCCTACTGTCGTCAGAGATAAACTGGGACAGGTGACCTACCTACTGTCGTCAGAGACAAACTTCTATTCCTGAGAAGTTAACTTTGAGAAAAACAAGCTTTTTCCAGGACAATTTCACCCAGACTGAGTCATGTCACAGGAAGTCTCAGCCACAGGCTATTAGACAGTAAACCTTATATAAATGAATATTTTCATTTCATGGATTGTTTGTCCTTCTCTTCTGCCCGTCTGTGTTTACAAGGCAAAAAATATATACAACAGAGTTCAGTTTGAATGAATTGATTTATCTAGAAGTGTCAATGTTGAAGATGCTGAATTGCATAACAGGAGATTTACCACTGAACTGTTGCAGACATTCTTGCTCCATTAGTTTAGCAAACGTAATCATAAAGTCCAATATTTACCTCACGTTAGGTTCTCTGTAGCACCCTAAAAAGTTTTACACTCACCGACTTAAAGAACATCAAGAAAGTTAGACTGACTAACAACTACAAAGTATAGTTTTCCAGTGACAGGGAAAGGGGGGGTTGAGTTGATCATTCAAGACCAGGGAGGGCAACTAGCAGCCTGTGGGCCTCGTGCCCCTCCAACTGGCAGCCTGTGGGCCTCGTGCCCCTCCAACTGGCAGCCTGTGGGCCTCGTGCCCCTCCAACTGGCAGCCTGTGGGCCTCGTGCCCCTCCAACTGGCAGCCTGTGGGCCTCGTGCCCCTCCAACTGGCAGCCTGTGGGCCTCGTGCCCCTCCAACTGGCAGCCTGTGGGCCTCGTGCCCCTCCAACTGGCAGCCTGTGGGCCTCGTGCCCCTCCAACTGGCAGCCTGTGGGCCTCGTGCCCCTCTCCAACTGGCAGCCTGTGGGCCTCGTGCCCCTCCAACTGGCAGCCTGTGGGCCTCGTGCCCCCCCTCCAACTGGCAGCCTGTGGGCCTCGTGCCCTCCAACTGGCAGCCTGTGGGCCTCGTGCCCCTCCAACTGGCAGCCTGTGGGCCTCGTGCCCCTCCAACTGGCAGCCTGTGGGCCTCGTGCCCTCCAACTGGCAGCCTGTGGGCCTCATGCCCGGGTCCAACTGGCAGCCTGAAAGGTGGGCATCAGCAGTGCCCCATCAGCAACTGGCAGCCTGATTAATAAATTAGGGCTGCCAGTGCCCTCCAGTACTGGCAGCCTGGGATGGGGCCTCGTGCCACCTCCAACTGGCAAACTGTGGGCGTTTTGCCCCTCCAACTGGCAGCCTGTGGGCCTCAGGAAATGCTTTCCTGGCTGCACTGGAAGGGGGACCTTAAAATGCCCCTCCAACTGGGAGCCTGAATGGGTCAGACCCAGAACTGGCAGCCTGTGGGCCTCATGCCCATCCAACAGACTGAGATAAACTAGCCTCTGCCTCATGCCCCCCAACTGGCAGCCATATTCCCTGTAATGCCCTCCAACTGGCAGCCTGTGGGCCTCATGCCCTCCAACTGGCAGCCTGTGGGCCTCATGCCCTCCAACTGGCAGCCTGTGGGCCTCATGCCCCTCCAACTGGCAGCCTGTGGGCCTCGCCCCTCCAACTGGCAGCCTGTGGGCCTCATGCCCCTCCAACTGGCAGCCTGTGGGCCTCGAGAGAGAACTGGCAGCCTGTGGGCCTCATGCCCTCCAACTGGCAGCCTGTGGGCCTCATGCCCCTCCAACTGGCAGCCTGTGAGGAAGGAGGGAATACGGAAAAACTAAAAGGAGATAACAGTGTAGTTTCTCATGTTGTCCTGGATTGACAGCCTGGGGCATCTCCAACAGAGGTCCCAATCCAAATGGTCAGCCTGTGGGCATCTCCAACGCAGCCCTCCAATTATCCATGGCAGCTAAATGTTTTGGCATATCCCTTAATAAATTAGCCTGAGCTGGCCTCGTGCTCCTTCTAGCCAACTGTTGTCAGATCTGTGGGCCATCTCCAACGAATTTCAACTGGCCATCATGTTGTCTCTCTAGATCTGACTGCATCTCCAACTAGCAGCCTTCAAAACTGCAAATGTGTCTCTCCATTCTGGCAGCCTGTGGGCATTCCAACGAAATGCCAACTGTTGTCAGATCTGACTGTGGGGACATCTCCAACTGGCAATAGCCATGTTGGCTCTCAACTGGCCTGGGACATCTCCAACTGGCAGCCATCATGTTGTCTCCTAGTGCCCCTCCAACTGGCAGCTGTGGGCTCCTTCAATGCCCATCCAACTGGCAGACTGTGGGCCTCCATGCCATCTGTTGTCCAGACTGGCAGCCTGTGGGCCATCATGTTGTCCTCCTAGATCTGACCAGCCTGTGGGGACATCTGGATTTCAAAGCCAAACTAGAACCAGGGACATCTCCAACAGGGCCATCATGGTCTCTCTAGATCTGACCGCTTGGGGACATCTCCAACGAGCTCCTTCAATAGCCACAGAAGGAGATCGAGATTTAACAGGGGAAAAGAGTGGTTGAGCCATCAGTTGTCACTCTAGATTTAGCCCATCTCAGCTATCAATAGCCATTTTGTTTTATCCAGATTACATCTCCAATTAGTCGAGCTGCCAGTGTTCTAAGATGACTGTAGGGAAAGAGGTGGTTGAATGTTGTCTCTAGATCTTACCGATGGGGGAGGAGCTCCTTCAAGAGGATCACCTATAGATATTAGAAAAACTAGTCCAAACGTTGTCTCTGGATCTGACCCCTGGGGACATCTCCAACGAGGTCCTGCCATCATGTTGTCCCTCTAGATCTGCTGCTTAGGGACATCTCCATTCAATAGCCATCATGCTGTCTCTCTAGATCTGACTGCTTAGGGACATCTCCAACTAGCTCCTTCAATAGCCATCATGTTGTCTCTCTAGATCTGACCGCTTGGGGACATCTCCAACGAGCTCCTTCAATAGCCATCATGTTGTCTCTCTAGATCTGACGGCTTGGGGACATCTCATCAACACCTCATTTGGCCGCCTTTCGTTGCAGTACTCTGCTGCCTGTGACTGGAACGAACTGCAAAAATCGCTGAAGTTGGAGACTTTTATCTCCCTCACCAACTTCAAACATCAGCTATCTGAGCAGCTAACCGATCGCTGCAGCTGTACATAGTCTATTGGTAAATAGCCCACCCATTTTCACCTACCTCATTCCCATACTGTTTTTATACTGTTTTTATTTATTTACTTTTCTGCTCTTTTGCACACCAATATCTCTACCTGTACATGACCATCTGATCATTTATCACTCCAGTGTTAATCTGCAATATTGTAATTATTCGCCTACCTCCTCATGCCTTTTGCACACATTGTATATAGACTGCCCCTTTTTTTTCTACTGTGTTATTGACTTGCTAATTGTTTACTCCATGTGTAACTCTGTGTTGTCTGTTCACACTGCTATGCTTTATCTTGGCCAGGTCGCAGTTGCAAATGAGAACTTGTTCTCAACTAGCCTACCTGGTTAAATAAAGGTGTTCTCAACTAGCCTACCTGGTTAAATAAAGGTGTTCTCAACTAGCCTACCTGGTTAAATAAAGGTGTTCTCAACTAGCCTACCTGGTTAAATAAAGGTGTTCTCAACTAGCCTACCTGGTTAAATAAAGGTGAAATAAATCTCCAACGAGCTCCATCAATAGCCATCATGTTGTCTCTCTAGATCTGATGGCTTGGGCACATCTCCAACTAGCTCCATCAATAGCCATCATGTTGTCTCTAGATCTGACAGCTTGGGGACATCTCCAACTAGCTCCATCAATAGCCATCCCTCACGGAAGGCAGGAAGAAGTCATTGTTAACAAAAGAGTTTGTCTTCCCTCGGGTTGGATCCCAGGACACTAATTGAGTTGTTAGATTCCCTCTGAAGCCTCTGTTACAGACCCAATACAGGCCTGTATTGTATCTGAGCGGTTATAGATCACGGTCGGTGTCCCAAAGGGCAACCTATTCCCTACGTAGTGCACTACTTTTGACTACTACTACCACTACCACTACTACTACTACTACTATGGGCCCTGGTCAAAAGTAGTGCAATGTATTGGGAATCAGGGTGGCTTTTGAGATAGGGGCCATCTCTCAACAGAGCAGACATTGCACAGACCATACAAACGCTACACACCGCGTGGCCGCGGCCACCCTAATCTGGTGGTCCCAGCGCGCACGACCCACGTGGAGTTCCAGGTCTCCGGTAGCCACTGGAACTGCCGATCTGCGGCCAACAAGGCAGAGTTCATCTCAGCCTATGCCTCCCTCCAGTCCCTCGACTTCTTGGCACTGACGGAAACATGGATCACCACAGACAACACTGCTACTCCTACTGCTCTCTCTTCGTCCGCCCACGTGTTCTCGCACACCCCGAGAGCTTCTGGTCAGCGGGGTGGTGGCACCGGGATTCTCATCTCTCCCAAGTGGTCATTCTCTCTTTCTCCCCTCACCCATCTGTCTATCGCCTCCTTTGAATTCCATGCTGTCACAGTTACCAGCCCTTTCAAGCTTAACATCCTTATCATTTATCGCCCTCCAGGTTCCCTCGGAGAGTTCATCAATGAGCTTGATACCTTGATAAGCTCCTTTCCTGAGGACGGCTCACCTCTCACAGTGCTGGGCGACTTTAACCTCCCCACGTCTACCTTTGACTCATTCCTCTCTGCCTCCTTCTTTCCACTCCTCTCCTCTTTTGACCTCACCCTCTCACCTTCCCCCTACTCACAAGGCAGGCAATACGCTCGACCTCATCTTTACTAGATGCTGTTCTTCCACTAACCTCATTGCAACTCCCCTCCAAGTCTCCGACCACTACCTTGTATCCTTTTCCCTCTCGCTCTCATCTAACACCTCCCACACTGCCCCTACTCGGATGGTATCGCGCCGTCCCAACCTTCGCTCCCTCTCCCCCGCTATTCTCTCCTCTTCCATCCTATCATCTCTTCCCTCTGCTCAAACCTTCTCCAACCTATCTCCTGATTCTGCCTCCTCAACCCTCCTCTCCTCCCTTTCTGCATCCTTTGACTCTCTATGTCCCCTATCCTCCAGGCCGGCGCGGTCCTCCCCTCCCGCCCCGTGGCTCGACGACTCATTGCGAGCTCACAGAACAGGGCTCCGGGCAGCTGAGCGGAAATGGAGGAAAACTCGCCTCCCTGCGGACCTGGCATCCTTTCACTCCCTCCTCTCTACATTTTCCTCCTCTGTCTCTGCTGCTAAAGCCATTTTCTACCACTCTAAATTCCAAGCATCTGCCTCTAACCCTAGGAAGCTCTTTGCCACCTTCTCCTCACTCCTGAATCCTCCTCCCCCTCCCCCTCCTCCCTCTCTGCAGATGACTTCGTCAACCATTTTGAAAAGAAGGTCGACGACATCCGATCCTCGTTTGCTAAGTCAAACGGCACCGCTGGTTCTGCTCACACTGCCCTACCCTGTGCTCTTACCTCTTTCTCCCCTCTCTCCAGATGAAATCTCGCGTCTTGTGACGGCCGGCCGCCCAACAACCTGCCCGCTTGACCCTATCCCCTCCTCTCTTCTCCAGACCATTTCCGGAGACCTCCTCCCTTACCTCACCTCGCTCATCAACTCATCCCTGACCGCTGGCTACGTCCCTTCCGTCCTCAAGAGAGCGAGAGTTGCACCCCTTCTGAAAAAACCTACACTCAATCCCTCCGATGTCAACAACTACAGACCAGTATCCCTTCTTTCTTTTCTCTCCAAAACTCTTGAACGTGCCGTCCTTGGCCAGCTCTCCCGCTATCTCTCTCTGAATGACCTTCTTGATCCAAATCAGTCAGGTTTCAAGACTAGTCATTCAACTGAGACTGCTCTTCTCTGTTCACGGAGGCGCTCCGCACAGCTAAAGCTAACTCTCTCTCCTCTGCTCTCATCCTTCTAGACCTATCGGCTGCCTTCGATACTGTGAACCATCAGATCCTCCTCTCCACCCTCTCCGAGTTGGGCATCTCTGGCGCGGCCCACGCTTGGATTGCGTCCTACCTGACAGGTCGCTCCTACCAGGTGGCGTGGCGAGAATCTGTCTCCTCACCACGCGCTCTCACCACTGGTGTCCCCCAGGGCTCTGTTCTAGGCCCTCTCCTATTCTCGCTATACACCAAGTCACTTGGCTCTGTCATAACCTCACATGGTCTCTCCTATCATTGCTATGCAGACGACACACAATTAATCTTCTCCTTTCCCCCTTCTGATGACCAGGTGGCGAATCGCATCTCTGCATGTCTGGCAGACATATCAGTGTGGATGACGGATCACCACCTCAAGCTGAACCTCGGCAAGACGGAGCTGCTCTTCCTCCCGGGGAAGGACTGCCCGTTCCATGATCTCGCCATCACGGTTGACAACTCCATTGTGTCCTCCTCCCAGAGCGCTAAGAACCTTGGCGTGATCCTGGACAACACCCTGTCGTTCTCAACTAACATCAAGGCGGTGGCCCGTTCCTGTAGGTTCATGCTCTACAACATCCGCAGAGTACGACCCTGCCTCACACAGGAAGCGGCGCAGGTCCTAATCCAGGCACTTGTCATCTCCCGTCTGGATTACTGCAACTCGCTGTTGGCTGGGTGCCATTAAACCCTGCCTCTGTGCCATTAAACCCCTACTGGCTTCCAGTTGACTCATGACCATGGTGCCTTGCCTACGGAGCTGTGAGGGGAACGGCACCTCAGTACCTCCAGGCTCTGATCAGGCCCTACACCCAAACAAGGGCACTGCGTTCATCCACCTCTGGCCTGCTCGCCTCCCTACCACTGAGGAAGTACAGTTCCCGCTCAGCCCAGTCAAAACTGTTCGCTGCTCTGGCCCCCAATGGTGGAACAAACTCCCTCACGACGCCAGGACAGCGGAGTCAATCACCACCTTCCGGAGACACCTGAAACCCCACCTCTTTAAGGAATACCTAGGATAGGATAAGTAATCCTTCTCACCCCCCCTTTAAGATTTAGATGCACTATTGTAAAGTGACTATTCTACTGGATGTCATAAGGTGAATGCACCAATTTGTAAGTCGCTCTGGATAAGAGCGTCTGCTAAATGACTTAAATGTAAATGTAAATGCAGACATCTCTACTCTCCTGCTTAACCTTTTATGGTGACAGATGGGTGAGCCAGTACACTCAGCCAAGCATATGGAAATCAGCCATACTGGGTTATTTAGCCTTTTCTTAAACGGTGGTTTAATATGTACACTGAGTGTACAAAACATTATGAACACCTGCTCTTCCCATGACATGGACTGACCAGGTGAATCCAGGTGAAAGCTATGATCCCCTTATTGAAGTCACTTTTTTAAATTCACTTCAGTCAGTGTAGATGAAGGGGAGGTGAAAGGTTAAGGAAGTCATTTTAAAGCCTTGAGACAATTGAGACATTGATTGAGTATGTGTGCCATTCAGAGGGTGAATGGGCAAGGAAAACTATATGCCAGGCACACCTGCTTGTGTCAAGAACTGCAACACTGCCGGGGTTTTTCCCAGTTTCCCACGTGTAGCCTGCCGTATACCAGCCTGCAGGTGTACCACTGAAGCGACGCAGGGTTGGTCCTGTTCAGTCCCTGTATGGGTGTTGGAGAGCCAGTAGGAGGTACAGTAGGAGGTACTCTGGTCCCCTGGTCAAAACAAATGAATATCCCAATTCCCCAGAGCAGTGATTGGGGACATTGCCCTGTACAGGGTGTTGTGTTTCGGATGGGGTGTCAACCCCGGTGTCCTGGCTAGATTCCCAATATGTCTCTAATTCCATTTATCAAAATATGAAAACATGTATCATAAAAAAGAAAGGAAGATAATTCATATAATGAATTAAAATAATTGTATTTCTACGGCATGTTCAACGGAAACAAAGTTTAAAAACTATTGTTTTGGATGCATGAATTCAATTTGTGTCTTGTTCTCTCTTTTTATGCAGCTTCTGAAAAACCTACTACTGTGTACATTAACTACTACTGTCTACCTTCTGTCTAAAAACCTACTACTATGTACATTCTGTCTACCAAAACCTACTACTGTACATTATGTCTACCTAAACCTACTACTGTGTACATTATGTCTAAAACCTACTAGCCTTCTGTCTACCAAAACCTACTACTGTGTACCTTCTAGTGTACATTCT
Organism: Oncorhynchus keta; assembly: GCF_023373465.1. NCBI lineage: Eukaryota > Metazoa > Chordata > Actinopteri > Salmoniformes > Salmonidae > Oncorhynchus > Oncorhynchus keta. Next base: position 10,417 of record NW_026287408.1, on the reverse strand, counting down.
GTCTACCAAAACTACTGTGTACATTCTGTCTACTACTACTGTGTACATTAGTACATTCTGTCTACCAAAACCTACTACTGTGTACATTCTGTCTACCAAAACCTTCTACTGTGTCCCTTCTGTCTTAATTTTTTTTTAAAGTATAGCAAGTTGTATTTGTAACATTTGACAACTATTTAATTCCTAATATATTCCTAAAGTGTTATCCCAAATACAATCTGAGGTTATTTCATTACTTCTAACATGGCATTGCCAAATGGTTGATAGATCTAAAACGTATTTCTCTCAAGATTAAAGGAATTATGAATTAACTACAAAATGCAGTGAAACCTTCTCCGTGGGCTTCATAATAACATGAACAAAGATGAATTTAAGGTGGGAAATTTATAGTCAATGTGGAGACAGACAGTGTCAGAGGAACATATTGTCTTTCCTTCTTCTGAACAGATTGGATTCTCAGTGCATATAAATGAGTCTAGATCCTACATGGCAAACAGCTGGCTGAGAGTCGCTTTAGCAGTGGGATGAAACTCACTTCTGGAGAGCTAGGGAGGTTCACAACAACAGTTTTAGAGAGCTGGGAGGATTAGGTTCACAACAACTGTGTTATTAAGGTGGGAGGTTCACGGAATCAGTGTTATTGGGGTGGGAGGTTCACAACAACAGTGTTAGAGAGGTGGGAGGTTCACAACAACAGTGTTAGAGAGGTGGGAGGTTCACAACAACAGTGTTAGAGAGGTTCACAACAACAGTGTTAGAGGTTCACAACAACAGTGTTAGAGGGGTGGGAGGTTCACAACAACAGTGTTAGAGAGGTGGGAGGTTCACAACAACAGTGTTAGAGGGGTGGGAGGTTCACAACAACAGTGTTAGAGGGGTGGGAGGTTCACAACAACAGTGTTAGAGAGGTGGGAGGTTCACAACAGTGTTAGAGAGGTGGGAGGTTCAGTGTTAGAGAGGTGGGAGGTTCACAACAACAGTGTTAGAGAGGTGGAGGTTCACAACAACAGTGGGAGGTTCACAACAACAGTGTTAGAGAGGTGGGAGGTTCAGTGTTAGAGAGGTGGGAGGTTCACAACAACAGTGTTAGAGAGGTGGGAGGTTCACAACAACAGTGTTAGAGAGGTGGGAGGTTCACAACAACAGTGTTAGAGAGGTGGGAGGTTCAGCAGTGTTAGAGGGTGGGAGGTTCACAACAACAACAGTGTTAACAGTGGGAGGTTCAACAACAACAGTGTTAGAGAGGTGGGAGGTTCAACAACAACAGTGTTAGAGAGGTGAGAGGTTCCACAACAACAGTGTTAGAGAGGTGGGAGGTTCAACAACAACAGTGTTAGAGAGGTGGGAGGTTCAACAACAACAGTGTTAGAGAGGTGGGAGGTTCAACAACAACAGTGTTAGAGAGGTGGGAGGTTCAACAACAACAGTGTTAGAGAGGTGGGAGGTTCAACAACAACAGTGTTAGAGAGGTGGGAGGTTCAACAACAACAGTGTTAGAGAGGTGGGAGATTCACAACAACAGTGTTAGAGGTTCAACAACAACAGTGGGAGGTTCACAACAACAGTGTTATTGAGGTGGGAGGTTCAACAACAACAGTGTTAGAGAGGGGAGGTTCAACAACAACAGTGTTAGAGAGGTGGGAGGTTCAGTGTTAAGGTGGGAGGTTCACAACAACAGTGTTAGAGGTGGGAGGTTCACATCAACAGTGTTATTGAGGTGGGAGGTTCAACAACAACAGTGTTATTGAGGTGGGGGTTCACAACAACAGTGTTATTGAGGTGGGAGGTTCACAACAACAGTGTTATTGAGGTGGGAGGTTCACAACAACAGTGTTAGAGGTGGGAGGTTTGAGGTGGGAGGTTCAGTTTTCACAACAACAGTGTTTTGAGGTGGGAGTTCACAACAACAGTGTTGTTATTGAGGTGGGAGGTTCAGTGTTAGAGGGTGGGAGGTTCACAACAGGGTGGGGGTTCACAACAACAGTGTTAGAGGTGGGAGGTTCACATCAGTGTTATTGAGGTGGGAGGTTCACAACAACAGTGTTAGAGAGGTGGGAGGTTCACAACAACAGTGTTAGAGAGGTGGGAGGTTCACAACAACAGTGTTAGAGAGGTTTGAGGATTAGGTTCACAACAACGGTTTTAGAGAGGTGGGAGGTTCACAACAACAGTGTTAGAGAGGTGGGAGGTTCACAACAACAGTGTTAGAGAGGTGGGAGGTTCACAACAACGGTGTTAGAGAGGTGGGAGGTTCACAACAACAGTGTTAGAGAGGTGGGAGGTTCACAACAACTGTGTTAGAGAGGTGGGAGGTTCAACAACAACAGTGTTAGAGAGGTGGGAGGTTCACAACAACTGTGTTAGAGAGGTGGGAGGTTCACAACAACTGTGTTAGAGAGGTGGGAGGTTCACAACAACTGTGTTAGAGAGGTGGGAGGTTCACAACAACTGTGTTAGAGAGGTGGGAGGTTCAACAACAACAGTGTTAGAGAGGTGGGAGGTTCACAACAACAGTGTTAGAGAGGTGGGAGGTTCACAACAACAGTGTTAGAGAGGTGGGAGGTTCACAGCAACAGTGTTAGAGAGGTGGGAGGTTCACAACAGAGTGTTAGGTGGGAGGTTCACAACAACAGTGTTAGAGAGGTGGGAGGTTCACAACAACAGTGTTAGAGAGGTGGGAGGTTCACAACAACAGTGTTAGAGAGGTGGGAGGTTCACAACAACAGTGTTAGAGAGGTGGGAGGTTCACAACAACTGTGTTAGAGAGGTTGGAGGTTCACAACAACAGTGTTAGAGAGGTGGCAGGTTCACAACAACAGTGTTAGAAAGGTGGGAGGTTCACAACAACAGTGTGATAAACAGTGAATTTGTAATATTTTTTTTTGTGTACTTTATCAGGTACATTGACCATTGCATTCTAAATGAGTTTGTTTATTTGGTTCTAACTCTTGGGCCATCTCCTGGGCAGGTATTGAATGGAGGAGGGTAGTTATCATTACTGAAACAAATGGTTATTTCTGAAACAAACTGTCTGATCATGTGGCTGTTACATAATACAATTACATTTAATTCAGATACAGTGAAAAAAATGTATTGACATCAATAGGCATATTGTTTCAGATTTCAAACAGCTCAACATCTGTTGACCTGTCAGGTTCTGTATTGATGTAATGCTATATAATTACCATACCGGCTGTCTACTCGAGACCAGCTAATGTCTAGACAACAAGACATATGCTACAAGCTGTCAGACTGACATTTTTCTATGGGGTTAATCATGCAGAACAGCATCGTTTAACACTACAGGCACTATATACAATAGGATTACTATATACAATAGGATTACTATATACAATAGGATTACTATATACAATAGGATTACTATATACAATAGGATTACTATATACAATAGGATTACTACATACAATAGGATTACTATATACAATAGGATTACTATATACAATAGGATTACTATATACAATAGGATTACTATATACAATAGGATTACTATATACAATAGGATTACTATATACAATAGGATTACTATGAGTGATCCACAGTTCAGTACAGCTGTAACCTTGGTGATGGTTTAGTGATCCACAGTTGAGTATAGCTGGAACCTGGGTGACGGTTTAGTGATCCACAGTTCAGTACAGTTGTAACCTGGGTGATGGTTTAGTGATCCACAGTTCAGTACAGTTGTAACCTGGGTGACGGTTTAGTGATGTACAGCTGTAACCTGGGTGATGGTTTAGTGATCCACAGTTCAGTATAGCTGTAACCTGGGTGATGGTTTAGTGATCCACAGTTCAGTACAGCTGTAACCTGGGTGATGGTTTAGTGATCCACAGTTCAGTACAGCTGTAACCTGGGTGATGGTTTAGTGATCCACAGTTCAGTATAGCTGTAACCTGGGTGATGGTTTAGTGATCCACAGTTCAGTATAGCTGTCACCTGGGTGATGGTTTAGTGATCCACAGTTCAGTATAGCTGTCACCTGGGTGATGGTTTAGTGATCCACAGTTCAGTATAGCTGGAACCTGGGTGATGGTTTAGTGATCCACAGTTCAGTAAGGGCTGTAACCTGGGTGATGGTTTAGTGATCCACAGTTCAGTATAGCTGTAACCTGGGTGATGGTTTAGTGATCCACAGTTCAGTACAGCTGTAACCTGGGTGATGGTTTAGTGATCCACAGTTCAGTATAGCTGGAACCTGGGTGATGGTTTAGTGATCCACAGTTCAGTATAGCTGTAACCTGGGTGATGGTTTAGTGATCCACAGTTCAGTACAGCTGTAACCTGAGTGATGGTTTAGTGATCCACAGTTCAGTACAGCTGTAACCTGAGTGATGGTTTAGTGATCCACAGTTCAGTACAGCTGTAACCTGGGTGATGGTTTAGTGATCCACAGTTCAGTATAGCTGTAACCTGGGTGATGGTTTAGTGATGTACAGCTGTAACCTGGGTGATGGTTTAGTGATCCACAGTTCAGTAAGGGCTGTAACCTGGGTGATGGTTTAGTGATCCACAGTTCAGTATAGCTGTAACCTGGGTGATGGTTTAGTGATCCACAGTTCAGTATAGCTGTCACCTGGGTGATGGTTTAGTGATCCACAGTTCAGTATAGCTGGAACCTGGGTGATGGTTTAGTGATCCACAGTTCAGTACAGCTGTAACCTGGGTGATGGTTTAGTGATCCACAGTTCAGTAAGGGCTGTCACTTGGGTGATAGTTCAGTGATCCACAGTTCAGTATAGCTGTCACCTGGGTGATGGTTTAGTGATCCACAGTTCAGTATAGCTGGAACCTGGGTGATGGTTTAGTGATCCACAGTTCAGTAAGGGCTGTAACCTGGGTGATGGTTTAGTGATCCACAGTTCAGTATAGCTGTAACCTGGGTGATGGTTTAGTGATCCACAGTTCAGTACAGCTGTAACCTGGGTGATGGTTTAGTGATCCACAGTTCAGTATAGCTGTAACCTGGGTGATGGTTTAGTGATGCACAGCTGTAACCTGGGTGATGGTTTAGTGATCCACAGTTCAGTATAGCTGTAACCTGGGTGATGGTTTAGTGATCCACAGTTCAGTACAGCTGTAACCTGGGTGATGGTTTAGTGATCCACAGTTCAGTATAGCTGGAACCTGGGTGATGGTTTAGTGATTCACAGTTCAGTATAGCCGTAACCTGGGTGATGGTTTAGTGATCCACAGTTCAGTTTAGCTGGAACCTGGGTGATGGTTTAGTGATCCACAGTTCAGTACAGCTGTAACCTGGGTGATGGTTTAGTGATCCACAGTTCAGTACAGCTGTAACCTGGGTGATGGTTCAGTGATCCACAGTTCAGTATAGCTGGAACCTGGGTGATGGTTTAGTGATCCACAGTTCAGTACAGCTGTAACCTGGGTGATGGTTTAGTGATGCACAGCTGTAACCTGGGTGATGGTTTAGTGATCCACAGTTCAGTTTAGCTGGAACCTGGGTGATGGTTTAGTGATCCACAGTTCAGTATAGCTGTAACCTGGGTGATGGTTTAGTGATCCACAGTTCAGTATAGCTGTAACCTGGGTGATGGTTTAGTGATGTACAGCTGTAACCTGGGTGATGGTTTAGTGATCCACAGTTCAGTATAGCTGGAACCTGGGTGATGGTTTAGTGATCCACAGTTCAGTATAGCTGTAACCTGGGTGATGGTTTAGTGATCCACAGTTCAGTATAGCTGTAACCTGGGTGATGGTTTAGTGATCCACAGTTCAGTACAGCTGTAACCTGGGTGATGGTTTAGTGATCCACAGTTCAGTACAGCTGTAACCTGGGTGATGGTTCAGTGATCCACAGTTCAGTATAGCTGGAACCTGGGTGATGGTTTAGTGATCCACGGTTCAGTACAGCTGTAACCTGGGTGATGGTTCAGTGATCCACAGTTCAGTATAGCTGGAACCTGGGTGATGGTTTAGTGATCCACAGTTCAGTACAGCTGTAACCTGGGTGATGGTTTAGTGATCCACAGTTCAGTACAGCTGTAACCTGGGTGATGGTTCAGTGATCCACAGTTCAGTACAGCTGTAACCTTGGTGATGGTTTAGTGATCCACAGTTCAGTACAGCTGTAACCTGGGTGATGGTTCAGTGATCCACAGTTCACTATAGCTGTTACCTGGGTGACGGTTTAGTGATCCACAGTTCAGTACAGCTGTAACCTGGGTGATGGTTTAGTGATCCACAGTTCAGTACAGCTGTAACCTGGGTGATGGTTTAGTGATCCACAGTTCAGTATAGCTGGAACCTGGGTGATGGTTTAGTGATCCACAGTTCAGTAAGGGCTGTAACCTGGGTGATGGTTTAGTGATCCACAGTTCAGTATAGCTGTAACCTGGGTGATGGTTTAGTGATCCACAGTTCAGTACAGCTGTAACCTGGGTGATGGTTTAGTGATCCACAGTTCAGTACAGCTGTAACCTGGGTGATGGTTTAGTGATCCACAGTTCAGTATAGCTGTAACCTGGGTGATGGTTTAGTGATCCACAGTTCAGTACAGCTGTAACCTGGGTGATGGTTTAGTGATCCACAGTTCAGTATAGCTGTAACCTGGGTGATGGTTTAGTGATCCACAGTTCAGTACAGCTGTAACCTGGGTGATGGTTCAGTGATCCACAGTTCAGTACAGCTGTAACCTGGGTGATGGTTCAGTGATCCACAGTTCACCATAGCTGTTACCTGGGTGACGATTTAGTGATCCACAGTTCAGTATAGCTGGAACCTGGGTGATGGTTTAGTGATCCACAGTTCAGTAAGGGCTGTAACCTGGGTGATGGTTTAGTGATTCACAGTTCAGTACAGCTGTAACCTGGGTGATGGTTTAGTGATCCACAGTTCAGTACAGCTGGAACCTGGGTGATGGTTTTAGTGATCCACAGTTCAGTATAGCTGTAACCTGGGTGATGGTTTAGTGATCCACAGTTCAGTACAGCTGTAACCTGGGTGATGGTTTAGTGATCCACAGTTCAGTACAGCTGTAACCTGGGTGATGGTTTAGTGATCCACAGTTCAGTACAGCTGTAACCTGGGTGATGGTTTAGTGATCCACAGTTCAGTATAGCTGTAACCTGGGTGATGGTTTAGTGATCCACAGTTCAGTATAGCTGTAACCTGGGTGATGGTTCAGTTATCCACAGTTCAGTATAGCTGTAACCTGGGTGATGGTTCAGTTATCCACAGTTCAGTACAGCTGTAACCTTGGTGATGGTTTAGTGATCCACAGTTCAGTATAGCTGGAACCTGGGTGATGGTTTAGTGATCCACAGTTCAGTATAGCTGTTACCTGGGTGATGGTTCAGTGATCCACAGTTCAGTATAGCTGTAACCTGGGTGATGGTTCAGTGATCCACAGTTCAGTACAGCTGTAACCTAGGTCATGGTTCAGTTATCCACAGTTCACTATAGCTGTTACCTGGGTGATGGTTTAGTGATCCACAGTTCACTATAGCTGTAACCTAGGTGATGGTTCAGTTATCCACAGTTCACTATAGCTGTTACCTGGATGATGGTTCAGTGATCCACAGTTCACTATAGCTGTAACCTGGGTGATGGTTCAGTGATCCACAGTTCACTATAGCTGTAACCTAGGTGATGGTTCAGTTATCCACAGTTCACTATAGCTGTTACCTGGGTGATGGTTTAGTGATCCACAGTTCACTATAGCTGTAACCTAGGTGATGGTTCAGTTATCCACAGTTCAGTATAGCTGTTACCTGGGTGATGGTTCAGTGATCCACAGTTCAGTACAGCTGTAACCTAGGTGATGGTTCAGTGATCCACAGTTCACTATAGCTGTTACCTGGGTGATGGGATATTGCCCTGACGAATAAGATTTATTCTGTGGTGAAGTGGGAAAATACTGTTGAGATGGACTAGCTAGTTTTCATAGGAAAGTGCAGACACACAGCCCTATGTGCCCTGGACTAAAGTAATTCATTGTATAAGGAATAGGTTAGAATCTGTGACACAGGCAATACATTTGATTCTCTTCTGTAGGCAAACTACCTGCCCTCCAGGACACCTACACCACCCGATGTCACAGGAAGGCCAAAAAGATCATCAAGGACAACAACCACCTGAGCCCCTGCCTGTTCACCCCACTATCATCCAGAAGGCGAGGTCAGTACAGGTGCATCAAAGCAGGGACCGAGAGACTGAAAAACAGCTTCTATCTCAAGGCCATCAGACTGTTAAACAGCCACCACTAACTCAGAGTGGCTGCTGCACAGCCAGAAGAGGACGGGCCACCCCACATATGCTCTCTCTAAGGGCTATATAAATAAATTTGATTTGATTTGATTTGCTGCCAACACACAGACCCAAATCACTGGCCTCTTTAATAAACGGATCACTAGCCACTTTATACAATGCCACTCTAAAGAATGCCACTTTAATAATGTTTACATATCCGACATTACTCATATCACATGTATATACTATGTGGCTCTGCCATCGCTCATCCATGTACTTTACACGTGCAGATTACCATTCACCCCTTTAGATTTGTGTTTATTACGTAGTTGTTGGGGTATTGTTAGATATTACTTTGTCACGGTGCTGACTTTTGCCCAATGCCTGCAGCAAAAGCCTCTACCCCGTCCTCTGGCTAGGCAGAGTACTTTGGGACTTTAGTTACTTCGGTGTAACAAGGGCCTTGCCGTGCGGCCCTACCAACCCTTCTATTTATTCGTAATGGCCCTTCGCGTGAGTTGGGTTTGTTCCTTCGTTCACGTTGTCACTCCCTTATTGTCCGGTCTAGTATGAGGCCTTGGATAGATATACTCCTATTTAAATATTATTAAGCGTTATGGGTTCCTCCTATATTTCCTTACCCTCAAGTTATCTTTACCTATGTATATATCAATACCTAATAACAACTCCTAGTAGTTATTATGCTCGTCAGCTAGTAGTCACTCGGACACTAGTATTGGTATATGTTTTGACTTCCTTAAAAAAATATATTATTGTCCACAAAATGAAATATTCTTTAGTTCAATCACTTTAACCTAGAACCAGGGTCACTTTCTGTTCAGTGAGTGTGTCAAAGGCGTTTGCTCTCCAGATCGTTAATCTGGCCTAGTTGTCAAAGTTTCAAGCTTTTATTAAGTCACTCTGTTTTTTTGTCTTATACACATCATTACAATTCAATGGTTATACAGTTTCTCAATACAACAATAATACTCAATCAATCCTTAATGCTTTAAGCTATGTCAGATAATATTGCAAAACTTTAAATGCGTTAACACTTCTAACAATATTGACTAAATAGCAAAAATAGTTCAATTACCTTAAATGCTCAGCCCCTTGGTCACTTTCCCGTAATCGGTATTCTCGCAGCTACGGCGCTAGATTCCCAATTCTAATATCTTAATACACTTACAACTCTGTGTATGGACTCAATATATTGTAACTGGTATTTTGCTGTTTCCTTGTATTGCCAATCACATCTGTACCTGATGTCTCACTGAGTGACCGCCACTTTGTCTGTATTCAAGAGGTGTTTAGACCTCTGTTTTTCGTAGACTCAGTCTCGGGGTCACCAAGTTCAACCAAGTATATTCAGATAGTGATCCAATAAGTACATAGACAAAATAATCCAATTCTCTAATATTGTTCTAGTCCAACAAAAAGCGTATATCCTAATACTAGTATTTTACGACTCTGTGTATAGACTCAATATGTTGTAACTGGTATTTTGCTGTTTCCTTGTATTGCCAATCACATCTGTACCTGATGTCTCACTGAGTGACCGCCACTTTGTCTGTATTCAAGAGGTGTTTAGACCTCTGTTTTTCGTAGACTCAGTCTCGGGGTCACCAAGTTCAACCAAGTATATTCAGATAGTGATCCAATAAGTACATAGACAAAATAATCCAATTTTCTAATATTGTTATAGTCTAACAAAAAGCGTATAGTGCAATAGTAAATTTACCTGTGATGATCCTCCATATGAAGTCTGCCTCACATGTTAACGAGGATCATGCTGTCTTATGATCTCTGTTCTCTTTATATATCTTTTTAAAGGGGAAGTTCCCACTGGGGCTGTAGACCTACGTAATCTTAGGCCTGTGTGTTAAACGGAAGCTTCCTATTATTACCATTTAAGGTCATGCACTACTGACTCTCACATTGCTGCTTCCGTGTTACTGCTGGCTCAATCATACCAGCTGGTTGTTTCTACCACTGGAGGTGGCGTAGGGGTATGCCGAGCGTCAGCTGGGAGAAGTCTATGATAGGTATCTCCTCTGCTTCCCCCCGGTGTCCAGTTTCTGCAGGTGCGGTCCATGGTTCCATGAGGTCCCGTGAATGCCCTGTGTTGTGGTCCCTATTGCTTGATGGAGTGGGCAGATTATTTTCATCTCTTGTCACAACTTGTTAGATA